>NC_137455.1:120101791-120254261 GCF_964235325.1 Thermobia domestica
TGCAGACTGCTCCCAACTGTAAAGCATGGGGGTTGTTCTGTTACAGTATGGGCAGTGATATCGTGGTTTTCTGCAGGTCCCATCATAGCCCTGCAAGGAATGATGAATGCTAAGGCGTATGAGGCCATTTTGGGGGACCAGGTTCTACCCATGGCCCAAATATTGTTCCCTGATGGTGATGACATCTACCAAGATTATTTAGCACCCTGTCACGCTGCAAAAACGGTGAAATCATGGTTTCAGGAGCATGACCAGGAGCTTTCATACCTCACCTGGGTCCCACAATCACCAGATCTGAACATCATTGAGCCATTGTGGTCTGAGTTAGAAAGGCGTGTTCGGTCTCATTATCCTTCATCAGCAGCCCTTAAGAAACTGGAGTATGTTTTGGAGGAACAATGGCATAAAATTCCACGCACCCCGATTCAGGAGCTGTATACGTTCATTCCACGCTGGATCCAAGCTGTTTTGGACGCAAAAGGAGACCCCACACCATACTAGGTATGATTTTCACACTTTTGCAAACGTTTTAGATTTTTTGTTCAACTCCTGTATCTGTTAATGTTAAATAAATTAATGTAAAAAATTATAAACCTGTTAAGATGTCTGTAATTAGAAAGTGTGTTGTTAGTAGGGCATCTTTTATTTTTTAAGGCATGCAAATCTGCCAGTCTTCTTAATTTATTTTTTGTTGTTATCGCCGTGATCCGTAATGGGGAGTGTTATTAGGTGACTTGCAAAGAGACGTAGGAAACTGGAATATCTGCTATTAAAGTTTTGTAGTGGTTATTGTGTGAGAATTGGTCGAATCCCTGGGGGTGGGTATTTCTGTATAACTGTAGTCTTTTATATGGGTTGGTTGGCTACATATTGTAATATTTGAGCTTTGTCTCCCCCTCGCGCTTTTATTTTTATTTTCGTAAGTACAGAATGATCACAAAGTCCCGTTATCCCCTATCGCATGTCCACATGGTCACATTGTATTAATGCTAGGTCATGGCAGAAGACAACTTTGAGGTAGTGTGATTATTCTTTACTATTTATTTCAGAGTGTCAGTGTGTACACCATTGTTTTCATAACGTAGTATGAGTCTCTGCCACGTACGATGTGAAATTCTCCTCAACATTGCTGGCATGATACGTCGAACAGATCGTTAAGTTCGTTAACTGTCTCGTAACATATGACAACAACCTTTTGTTTAGTGAATCCCCACAGTGAATTGTCGCAAGATGAAAGATCAGGACTTCCGGGTGACCACATTCCAAAGGTGCAGGCAAATGGACAGAACCACGTCCAATCCATTTATCAGAAAATACGTGATTGAGATAATCTCTAACAGCAATATGAGCTGGTTCTGCATCCTGCTGGAACCATACACGACGGAGCAGTTCCCGATCTTGGAGATATGAAGAAATAAAACAATCACGTAACATGGTGAGGTACACAATGTGCACCATCAACGAAATATTGACCTACCAAGTGGGTTGCAGACATTGCAACCCAGATAATGACATGTGGTGGGTTGTGTTCAAGGTCTTCATAAAATGTGGGTTATTTTACTCAAGAAACAAACGTTTCTGGCTTCTGCACTGCGATATATTGCACACTTGTCCTAGAAAAACAGTTGAAGGAAGAGTTGTAAAGACATCGAGTATTCTGCCATAAGCCTGCTGACTTTTTGCATGTCCCTATCACTCAATTCTTTTAAAACGAAGGTTTGAATGCCTTTAACTGCAAATTCCTCGTCATATGTTTTTGTTTGTAATGTTGAGCATGGAACACCCAATTCCTGTGGCTGCTTACGAATTAACTCCTTTGGCAAATGTTCGACAGACGCTGCAGCCTCCACACACATTTCCAGTCGTGTTGCTGGTCTTCCTGAGCGGGATTTATATTTAAAGCAACCAGTTGCAAAGAGCTTTTTCTCCCACCATAAAATGGTTTGTTTTGGAGGGGGAAGGTTTCTGAAACCTTATAGTGAGATCATGCTAAATATCTCATTGATTTTCTTGTATGGGATCGTTCTGATCCTACGTGCTCATTACAATTCGTTCTTCAATGGTGTAAGTGGACTCCATTAACCATGATTTAGATGTATACCAGCATCTCCAACAATAAGAAACAACAATTCATTAACATCTATGTAATATATAATGGCTAATGGATTTGGATGTAAGTCAACAAGCAACAATAAGAAAAGAAATTATTAACATCTCTGTAATACATATGGGTAACAGGACTTTGTGATCACTCTGTATGTACCCTTAAATATACCTGCGCACACTTATTCAGATATATAGGCTATTGATACATACACACACCTATATATACAGCTATATGAGCTTCTCGGGCGAATTTAATGGTAAAGTGCCACTTCCGGTGAAATTGAGTTACTAAGTAGAATGGGCTGTGATCAAACAACAGAAGAGTATGTAGATAGTTTTATTTCAGAAATCTACCTGCAGATGGCAGGGGGAGCTCATTTGGTATGTTTTACTGCATTGAATCTGTATTGGATTGGTCAATGTTTTTTTCCAGTTTACTGGAAAGTTAGGAAATGTAACATACCATTATCTTCGACCGATTTCCGCTCATATATATATATATATATATATATATATATATATATATATATATATATATTAGGGTGGTCCTTATTTATATGGGGAAAAATAAATTTAAGAATTTCCTTGGACTCACCCCCTAAAATGGTTCCATATGGGACAAAATTAAGCCAGGAGAAAAATTAGATCCATTGAATAATTTTAAATGGTGCCCCAAACGACCTAAAATTTTGAATGATTTTACAATACACAGTATATGGGGAAAAGCTGGAATAAACTCTTGTAATTTACAAACGGCTTAAGGGAATGGAAAGATATCTTGGATAATGGAACTAGAGGAAATGAACAACCTAATTTTGTATAGCATTATTTTTATGGCGGCCATCTTGAAGTCCGCCATCTTGAATTCAGGTCAAAATTTTCAAATAGGAAGAGGGTCATGTTACATATCATTTTGAGGTGGCGTTTTCCCAGAAGCACACATCTCATATTATTTTCAAGCTACCAATAATCTTGTAAGAGTTATTACGTGTGGAAAACGAAATGCTTCGATGTAATGTTATTTTATTGTAGTTATGGACCACAGATTTGTAAGAATTTTGGAAGTATTTTACATAAACTGGAAACAAACTGCTAGAGAAAGTTAAATCTTTATTTCCCCATGAACTACCAATAAGTTTTCCATCAAGAGATTCATAGACCATTATGAGGAAAAAGAAAAAAAATATAACATGGAAGAAATTGAAATATCCCTTATTTGTGTAGTACTGTAGCTTTGGGGTAAGTTTTCAACAGGTTTTCAATCTTATATACTACACAGTTCACTTTTGTCACATCTAGGAAAAGATTATCTATGAGAATTCACTATGTGCAAAAGAAACTGTTTCTGATACTCATTTTTCTTAAAAACGATTTTGTAATCTTCTGTTAGTTTCACTCCCCTTTCTGCTGCATCGTTTATTATGGAGATGAATTTAACTATTGTCTTTCCTTGAAGATAGTCATTGTTATCTGACCATGAAATCGGATCACACTCAAGAAACCCTTTGGGAATTTTAAATCTCACGAGAAAAAAATGTTTGTTGTATCAAAATCATTGATTTCTCTTTTCGCAAGAATTTTTATGGTATTATCCTTGCGTCAAGCCTCTTTGCTGCTTCATGGTTTCTCCTTACAGTTTTAATTCTTTCAACCAATTTTTGTTTTTTCACTATGTTAACTTCATCATCAAAAAACTAACGCTACATATTCCTCCTTCAAGTACCAGAGATGCCGAGAAAATTTAGAAAGAGCCACTTCAGATAATTCATTATCTATTTGCCTATAACTGTACAAAGCTTTCAAAAATTGCAGGTCTTGTAATGATGAATGGGATACTTGATCACATTTAAATCAAGCTTGGACATATAGTCGTATCAGAAAAATTCATGCTCTCCAAAGACCCGTTTCTATTTGCTTCGTTAAACGAAAATGTTGGCGAAAGAGAAATGTTTTTAAACAGTATATTGCTTTTCCCATCTACCTTGCATGGTGAATTGCTCCAGGCAAACGAAAGAAAACTCTTCGAGGAGGTATGCCATCCAAGAATGTCAGTTCTAAAAATTTACTGTAATCTTCTCTGCGGTGTCCTGCTTCTACAAGTTTGATAGCAAAATTCAATACTTCATTTCTTACATCTGAAATGTTCCTTACGTCATTATCATCATCAATTCTGGAATAAAGTTAGTACAATCTATTTTAGACCAATCGTTCTGAAAATGCTTAAATAGGGGAACGTCCGGTCCAGATGCAAACGAAACACAACACTTGTCAAATATACATTTTAAAACCAATTCATAAATGTAGTGTCTACAAGGAAGGCACAGAAGATCATTTTGGAGCATCTGCTCTAGCAGAATGAAAGCACCGTTTACATGACACATATTGCAGGGAACAGTGTGACAACAAACTGCCTGCACGAACTTTACCAAGTTCCATTCTTCAAGCTAATGAACTGTAGTAGAAATAATATGTTCGTTCTCCTCTTCATGATGACAAACTGAGAACACCAATTAGCCTCTCATGAGCATCTCCTGTAATAAATATTGATAACCCGTCGATAGTCTCTCTACCAGTCAAATTCGGCAGTAGTTTTCCGTCTCATTGCACAACTAACGCACTTGATGCACTCCGAAATTGTTTTTGTGGTCTTATGCAACTTCGCTACGGATTTTCTCTCAGCATCGATGCATATTTATTACTAGTTCCTTTCCATTCTGCCGTCGCTGTCAGAATATGTATTCTCGTTCTATCAGTGGACTTGTATCGATCAAGAGCAGCAACCTGTCTTGGAGTTTTAAAATTAGATTTTCCCCTTTTACATCTCTTGCAGGGTCCGGGCGCACACAGGCACATATTTACATTTTATCTTACATACTCAACTGGGTTTTCCTCTCCATTTCTTGAAATGCTTACCTCCGTGTATGTTGGTGTAAAATTCATACAGATCATTTTCAAAAGTGCATTTTTCTTTTGCGTTCCTATTTCTAATGAAGCCGCGCATATCCGTCTTGTTCTTTTCGAGCCAAACTCATGTCTTTACATTTAGTTGTGTAAGAGTTATTACTTGTGAAACAGAGAAATATTTTCACAGGTAATAATTCTTAGACGACTAAGGCTATCTTTAAAATAGTGCCAGATTTGTGTTTCTGGTGAAACGCCACCTCAAAACAACATGTCACATGACCCTCTTCCTATTTGAAAATTTTGATCTGAATCCAAGATGGCGGACTTTAAGATGGCCGCTGTGACAATACTATACAACATTATATGTGTTTCTTCCTCTAGTTCCATTATCCAGGGTATTTTTGCGTTCTCTTAAGCCGTTCCTAAATTACAAGATTTTATTCCAGATTTTTCCCATATATTATGTACTGTAATCGGATTCAAAATTTTAGGTCGCTTGGGGCACCATTTTATATTATTCAATGAAGTTAATTTTTCTCCTTTCTTAATTTAGTCCCATATGGAACCATTTTAGGGGGTGAGTCCAAAGAAATTAGGAAATTAAAAATTAAGGACCACCCTAATATATATATATATATATATACTCCTTTATATTTTTATTATTTTTATTTTTATTTATTTATTAAGGTATTATTTTATTTTTAAATTTATTATTTTTTTGAAAGTGGAAAGGAAGTGTTTTTCTTTTTCATAGCATATTTTTTTTGTTTTAGAGGATTCCGATATAGGATATTTAGAGATCTTTTATAGTTAAGGATGGAACGTTTATTTTCCTATAATTAGTTAATTAGTGTGTTTTCGACTTGTGAGTAATAATCATAAAAAGAACTCTTGTAATCTTTATGTGATCTACATATTATGTCTATAATTTGCTGTTACTGTAATGATTACAGTGAGCTCCTCCGTGGCTAAGCGGTTAGCGTACGCGCCCTTGGCGCGGGAGACCCGGGTTCGATTCCCGGCGGAAGCTCATGTGGTTCGGATTCCACGTTAATCAGTAGGTCCACGTCTCACATAGCCTCGCTGCTGAAAGGGACGCTAAACTGAAATTCAACTCAATGATTACAGTCTGGTATATCGGATATTAAGAGAGGATTTAATATGAGGGCATCTGTGAAAATTATTAAGCTTTTTCCCGTTTCTATTACTAATCCTATTACAGAAATTATGATGTTTACTGTGTAGATTTGCGTCATTATTAAGCCGACATTACTAAACTTTCTGATTTTGTCAGGAGCTATTTCAATTGATGGGAAGTTATACACTGATCATCAGTTAAATTAAAAACACCTACCTAATATTGTGTAGGCACCACCTTTCGCTCCGATAACGGCGGCTACTCGCCGCGACATGGACTCCACGAGGCACCTGAAGTGTTGTTGTGGCATCTTAATCCATATCTGCTGCAGTCTCCCACAGAGCTCGCAGGTTGGTCGGTAGAGGGTCCACAGCCTGAAAGCATCATTCCATGGCATCCCAGATGTGTTCGTTAGGATTGAGGTCTGGTGACCGTGATGGCCAAGGAAGTGTTGTCAGATCAGGGGAGTGCTCATCAAAACAGTCTGCTGAAATTCTAGAGCAGTTTACCGGCAAATTGTCATGCTGAAAGATGAGATCAGCATTCGGATGTTGCAACCGAGCAAATTACATGACATGGTCATCCAGAAAAAGCCGGTAGCGTTCACCTGTGAGGGAATGTTGAGTTGAGTTGACTTTGAGTTTAACATCCCGTTCAGCAACGATGTTATATGAGACGTGAACCTACTGATTAACGTGGAATGCGAGCCACGTGAGCTGCCGGAAATAGAACGTGGCGCGTACGCTAACCGCTTAGCCACTAAGAAACTCTGTGAGAGAATGTATCACACTTTTTAGAGGATCAATTTCAGTCCACATAAACATACCCCTGATGAGAATACCACCACCACTGGCCTGCACAGTTCCCTGCTGGCACGATGGATCCATTGCCGTCTATCGGCATGTACCAATGTGAAACGTGACTTATCTGTTCAGGTAACCTTAACCCTCATTCTCACGGTCCAGTGGCGGTGTGCCTTTGCTCATGCTAGACATTGTTTCCTGTGTTGTGCAATTAGAAGGGGTACTCGCATTTGTTAATGGCTTCTGTACCCCATGGCGAGTAGGTGGTTGTGGATTGTGTGGTTGCTAACACGGGGTTCTTGTTATGCATTGAACCTCTAAGCGATTTGACGGACTGGGACATCTGTCGACTATTACGATGTAGGCCAGTCAGCTCCTACACCTATCGTCAACACTCCCCTGACCGCGGCAGTTTTCCTGTGCGGGTGCGGTTTCATTTGACTCTTGACACAGTTGCCTTTTAAACTCCGAGTGCCGCAGCTACTTTCGAAATCTAGCAACCTAATCGTCTGGCCCTTACGTTTTGACCACGGTCAAATGCACTCAGATCTTTCGTGTTACCCACCACACACTGCACTGACACGGATACCAAGATAGAAAGCACACGACAGCAGTACACATGCGATGCATTTCATTCACATGCACTGGTGGAGACTCTGCAGGGTGATTTCTGTAACTGTCCTGCTGTCTCTAATTCAGGTATAATGTTCAGCGGTCTATATTTAATGTAAATTTTCAGTCCTATGGCTTCTATAGTAAGTGGAGAGATAAGGATTTCTGTATGTGTTAATTTTCGCCTTACTGCAATCAAAACTTCCACCCCCGGACCTATTCCTTTCTATCTTTGCAATGGATACAATAATCTCGTATTTTTATATCATTGGTGAGATATTTTGACTTATAAGTGTTATTGGTATTGGTTCTTCAATTAAAACGTCTTCAAGTTCTGTAACTTTTTCTCTTATTCCTTCAGCATTTCCCGAAAGTATCTGTAGTGTTGTTGAGTTAGGTTAGTGACCCATTTAAATAGGTACGTTACTATCTGTGTATACCGTGGTTGTACATACTTACGCTGTAACAACATGACCAACATATTCAAGAAGTTTGTTAATAAGCTGACTTAGAGATGGAAGAACTCCTATAATTTATGAGTCTAACCAATATTAGTCCTATATCTACTAGTTATTTAAATACATCTTTTATTAGCTGCTGATGATTTATCTGTTATCTTTGCTTTACCTGTTTTTGAGATTGACATGTTCTCATCTCGTGGAAGTGCTGGTTCGGTATATAGTAGGGAAATGAATAAGTGCAAAGTTGCAACCCGTAGGCTTTTCTTTGCTACAAGTAGCAAACATTGTTTTTATTATTCTTAAAAATGGTTTTAACAGAAAATTGGGTTTGCCACCAGTTAATTCCTTGGAGTCAACAGAAATTAAAGATGGCCGCCCAAAAGGGAAGTAAGTTCACATCTCATAGGTTTTTCTTTGCTACAAGTGACAATCATTAATTTTATGATTCTTAAAACTTGTTTCAACAGAAAATCGCGTTTGCCACCCGTCAGCTCCTTGGAGTCACCAGAAATCAAAGGTGGAGGACTAAATGGCAGCCCAATAGCGAAGTAAGTTCAAATTGACATATGACATCAAACGTGGTGTCGATTTTCATGCTTTTGTGGCTGTTGCATTAAAATATTATGTTGAAAATGTTATCAGGCATATAGAGTGTAAGGTATTTACGTGATTGTCAAGGACATCAAGGAAATTAACATATATATAAGCGAAAAATGAGATCACATTTCAGTAAAGTAAACTGAATGTAAATATTTGGAAACATCAAATCTCAGAGTATCCGACTTCTAAATCTCAATTGCATGAGTAGTTATGCAAGTAAGGAAATCATTAACTCTAAGGCCCACCACATTAAACATAAGAATAAGTATCCATAACAATATTTATTCAATACGATACCTCAATCTTCGTATATAATCAGACCATTCCTGAATCATTCCTGAAGTACCGGTATTCCTGAATCATAACGAAATTAAAAATATAACTTCACTTATTTAAAAGAAACGAAAGATTTGTTTCACTTCAGTTATTTTTACAATAATTGTATTCAAATCCTCTGAATACCCTCTTAACAAATACTTAACAAATATACCTTTAAAAAGGTATAATTTTTCAATTTCACATTGAATTGAAAGAGCACCAAACACTCTTCAATACTAAGTATGATTAACAAGTAATGTATCTTAAAAATCACCGCATCTCCATATTAAAATGATATCATAAGTAGAATTACAATGTAAACAATATTTGAACCATTAACTAAACAATATTAAAAAGGCTAAGTTTGAACCTATTCCGCATATGGTACACATTCATTCCAAAACACAAGCAATTTTATGTACAGACTTGGATATGAACCAATACAGTATTTACACACTCAAGTATAATGAAAGGCTCATATCGGAATCAATTTTAAAAGTCTTCTTCATCGCTTGTTTTGTCATTGTATTTCATAAATCAATTCATTCATATTCTTCCAAGAAATGATTATCCTGGAATACAAATCATTTCAGCATTCTTGCAGGTGCATGAAGCATCACAGAACTTCTTAAGACATATGCAGGTGACTTTTTTTCTTTTCAAGGGAAAGGATCTCTTGTCATGAAAATTGGTTTGAGAGCACCATCTTTTAACTTCCAATCACAGTCAGTAGTAGCTGGTAAGCAAGGATTCTGCTCTGTAGTTTTAGCCCACACTAATGTTCGATACGAAGCACGTTGTGTAACTTCAAGGTATCGTTGATTTGAGGTAGCTTATTGAATAGCTTACCTTCTTGAAATAGATGAACACATAAGGCATATACACTTGTATATGTATCTCATTGTACTAGTAGTTAGTCCTATATTTTTGAACAAATCTGGTTGTTCAATGAAAACTTTCCAAGTTGTTCTTTTCTTATTGAAAGGAATTGACTGACAGTTTCACACTCTGTTTTACTGTCAAAACCAAACAGAACATTCTTTATTGCACCTCCTAACTTAAGAACAATGGCATGTATATTAATGTACCTAATTGGGTAACTTCGCTGCATCTACACATTTGGAGAAAAATCATGCCATATGGAAAGAACAAGAACACCAGTCTCATCAGTGTGTATAACTATTGTCGAATAACCTTTGTGTAGTGCATGTGAACTATGCAAAATAATGTATTAGCTTCATCTTATTGGAAACAAGGAAAATACACATTTTGCATCTGTGAATGTAAAACGTCATCTTTTGTTTGTTCATAGACAATAAACTCTATATCAGGCAGATTTGTACCATTAGAAATGAATTGCTCAGCCAGGAATGTAATTAAATGTGTTTTATTTTCAGAGTTGTTGATAAATCGCTCTCAATTTTTAGGTGAAGGCGTATTTCTATCTTGAATGAGGTGTCAAATACTTCCAACTTTAGGCAGAGTTGATCGTCTTATTCTTGTTGCATCTTTTACAGTAGGTGTATCGGGGTATCTGTCAAATACAATATCAATTCTGAAATGTTTGTTCTTGGTAAGTATCTGAAATATGTATCTGCCTCATCCGAAAGTCCCCAAATGTTGCAGCATCTTTTGGTTTTCCAAGTCGTACAAGACACATACCATCTACTATTAAACCACAGTGCTCATTGCGTGAAGCAGTCAAATCAGTGTAGTTTTCTTCTGTCGGTATATGAAAACTGAAGTTTGTCTGCTGAACATGGCCCATCAGCTCTTGAAATTGCTGGTGAATTACTAGTAAGTTCGTATGTTAAGATGCCCCTTATATCTACTGCTCTTCCTGAACATATTGCTGCAGGAAGTCTCTCTTGAATCATCAGGTCATTTTTGTGATTTGTTCCTTCTTTAACTTGTTGGTTTAAAATGATAAGTTTGAAGGTTACCATATTCATCTTTTTTATTGGAGCTTGCAGGTCTACAGTAGCATCTGGGCGAAACCTATCATGTACAAAAACGTCTGTCTCTACACCAATTTCTCGTGCCATTATTAACTTTTCTGCGTGTTCTTTGGGTAACACACAACATGTTGAGTTATAATTTAATGATTCCTCTGGACAGCTAAATAAGTGAAATCTCTCAAACTGTTCTTACAGGCGCTGCACATCTTCACAGATCCTTAACACACCTTTCGATCCACTGAAACATCAGCAGAGTTGCCAGTTCAAAGTATTAATTTATGGAAACTACAAATTCCCTAGTTCCCCATTACAGAAGCCTCATACGATTAGTTATCGGTGAAAATGAAAAATTCTTTTTCTGCTCCATACTTTCCAAGCTACTCCAACTAAACAAACTGAAAATTAACGACAGAACATCCATACGTATGAGTTATGAGTCAATTTACGTGTTTTGCCCCCCCCAAAAAAAAAATACACCTTCGGTTACATTTGGCAATACTGTGTTGTTCCTAGTGTACTTCAATCGTTGCTTCCTAGTTTAAAAATATATGTATGAACAAGGCTTCATTTTGGTATAACTATTATTCCTGTATCACATCAGGTTCAAAAGTCCTATTATCCCAAACTCCGAGTTGCATTGTATATTAGACACCCTGTACGAGTAGTATATCACACACTGGATGATGAGTGTTTCTTGTACGGCTACTCATTTTTATGGCATTTCAGTTTGCCGGCATATTATAAATCTGTTCGCAAATAGTGGGCATACACAAGAGTAGTAGGCCCCGACGTATGGCTAGCCGAGTCAGCAAAAATTTTTGTGACGTCATAGGTCAAAGGTCAATGACCTTGGCCTGGGGTCAATGACCTAGGGGTACCTAGGACCACCCCCTCTAAATTTTGGTAGGGGTACCATGGCCCACCCCTAAATTTTGGCAGGGGTACATAGGACCACCCCCCTTAAATTTTGGAAATTGCCAAATCTAAAAATTTGGTATGGTAGCCTAGGACCATAGTATGTACCTCTATTAGTATTGGGTGTCTATGTCGTTCCCTTTCATGGGTAAAAAATTGCCAAAAAGTCAAATTTCGGGGGTTTTTGACCTAATTAATCCCTTGGATGAGGTGTTATTACCCTATATGGTTATATGGGCGTATACAGGGGTCCATTCCCTTTCATAAGACATGGGTATATTAATGCACCCCTTGAAAAATTTGGGAGGGGTACCTTGGCCCACCCCTTAAATTTTGGAAATTGCCAAATCTAAAAATTTGGTATGGTAGCCTAGGACCACAGTATGTACCTCTATCAGTATTGGGGGTCAATGTCGTTCCCTTTTATGGGTAAAAAAATTGCCTAAAATTCACATTTCGGAGGTTTTTGACCTAATTTATCCCCTTGGATGAGGTGTTATTACCCTATATGGTTATATGGGCGTATACAGGGGTTCATTACTTATCATAAGACATGGGTATATTAATGCACCCCTTGAAATTTTTGGGAGGGGTACCTTGGCCCACCCCTTCAGTTTTGGAAATTGCCCAATTTCAACATTGGGTATTATAGTACAGGACCCTAATATGTATTATGATAAATTTGGGTGGTCCACCTCATTCCCTTTTAGGGGTAAAAAATTGCCAAAAATTCAAATTTCGGGGGTTTTTGACCTAATTTATCCCCTTGGATGAGGTGTTATTACCCTATATAGTTATATGGGCGTATACAGGGGTCCATTACCTTTCATAAGACATGGGTATATTAATGCACCCCTTGAAAAATTTGGGAGGGGTACCATGGCCCACCCCTTAAATTTTGGAAATTGACCAATTTAAACATTTGGTATTATAGCACAGGACCCTAATATGTATCGTGATAAATTTGGGCGGTCCACCTCGTTTCCTTCTAGGGGTACAAAATTGCCAAAATATAAACGTAAGCAATACGTTATACCACGTGTTTGGTTTTTGATCGATTTTATCCCCTTTGATGAGGTGTTATTATCCTATATAGTTTTATGGTCATGTATAGGGGTCCATTACCTTTCATAAGATATGGGTATATTTGTGCACTCCTTTAAAAATTTGGGAGGGGTACTTTGGCCCACCCCTTAAATTTTGGAAATTGCCCAATTTAAACATTTGGTATTATAGTACCGGACCTTAACATGTATTATGATAAATTTGGGTGTTCCACCTCGTTCCCTTTTAGGGGTACAAAATTGTCAAAATATAAACGTAAGCAATACGTTGTACCACGTGTTTGGTCTTTTGGCCCAATTTATCCTCTTGGATGAGGTTCTATTACCTTATATGGTTATATGGTTATGTATAGGGGTCTATTCCCTATCATAAGACATAGGTACATTTGTGCACTCCTTTAAAAATTTGGGAGGGGTACTTTGGCCCACCCCTTAAATTTTGGAAATTGCTCATTTTATATATTTGGTATTATAGTACCGGACCTTAACATGTATTATTATGATAAATTTCAGTGTTCCACCTCGTTCCCTTTTAGGGGTACGAAATTGCCAAATTTTAGTACAACCACGTGTTTGGTCTTTTGGCCCAATTTATCCTCTTGGATGAGGTCCTATTACCTTATATGGTTATATGGTCATGTATAGGGGTCCATTACCTATCATAAGACATAGGTACATTTGTGCACTCTTTAAATTTTTTGGGAGGGGTACTTTGGCCCACCCCTTTAATTTTGGAAATTGCTCATTTTATATATTTGGTATTATAGTACTGGACCCTAACATGTATTATGATAAATTTGGGTAGTTCACCTTGTTCCCTTTCATGAGTAAAAAAAATTGCCAAATTTTACTACAACCACGTGTTTGGTATTTTGGTTCAATTTATCCCCTTGGATGAGGTCCTATTACCTTATATGATTATATGGTTATGTATATTGGTCCATTCCCTATTATAAGACATGGGTATATTGATGCACCCTTTAAAAATTGGAAGGAACCGGAACTGTTAGAACTAAAAAAAAAAACACAATTCATTGAAATGGATCATTTTATTACACTCCACATACATCCATACCAGATAGTGGTTCTGGATATTGTCGATACAATGTATTTTGAACTTCTTGCACTAGTTTGTCTTTAGCATATAATTTTAATTCCAATTGAAGTCTTTTAAGGTCTATTGCGATATCAATTGGTGGAAACTCAATGTCCATTTGATCACAAATAAACTGTTTATCAATACAGGTATGCACCCACGAACGATGTTGACAACCATCACAATATCTAGATACATGTTGTACAATATGCATAACACATTTTTCAAAATAGTACTTTTTCAGGAATATACTTGTTTTGTTGCACACTTCCACTGCATGTTTAACACACTGAAATACGCTGATGAATTTGTTCCATTCTGTTTGCGTTAGATACACCATGTTGCGATGGGCATGAAATGTACTCTTTTTACGTAACAGCACCATCTTCTCTTCGAGGACTGTACGTAGCACCACTTCATGATTTGAGCCTAATGATTTGACTATGGTCACATTTAGCTCATCATGAAAATAATCGTGCATTTGGTCGATTCGTGAACATAATATTTGCCATTCTTCACAGGTCAGTTGTACACCAAATTGTTCTGCTTTGCCCAATCGAATCACTGGTTCAAATGTTCTAGCACTGATACCAATCATCACATGTTTTGTTTGAAATATATTTATTGGATAATAGCTTGCGAAGATGAACTCTTTATCGCTAGAAGTACACATCTTTCCTCCTGAAAAGCACTTGCTCAAATGATTTCGTGGGATGACACTGTATTTGCTGGTTTATAGTTATTGGTGACGTCATAGGAAGGAATGTGCTGACGTTTGAATTCATGATTTCATCACAGTTGCTGACGTCATGCTGACCAACCAAATTCATACAACTATGTCTGACGTCAAAGGAATGTGCTGACGTTTGAATTCATGATTTTATCACAATTGCTGACGAATCCGGCTGTGTACTAAATTCAAATTGATGACTTCGACCCAAGAATCCTTTGTAACATAAAGATACAGATCCAGTATTTAAGAAACGCAGCAGTTCTTCTTGTTTTGATGCCTCCATGGGAAAATATCTTGCTGGTAAAATTATATTCTTATCATTTTCAAGCTTCACTACGATTCTTAATCCAAACTTTGTAGGTATCATTTGGCTAGCTAAGATTCTATAAGGTACATTCTGTTGTAAATCAGTAATCTTGGTAAATGATTTCATCACATCACGTGTGTTTAGAAACTGTAGACAAGTAGCCATGATGACGTTATTATGAATACTAACTCCAACGATACTTATATATGATGCAAAACTGATGACGTTGCATTATCGTGTTCTGACGTGTACTATTGCACCATGTTCTGACGTGTACTATTGCACCACAATGTTGCCAGAGGTTTTAGTTCTAACAGTTCCGGTTCTTTACTAATGAGTGCACAAACTTTTAAAAATGTCAAACCAAACTTTGAAACAAAAAATTTCAAACAAAACTTTCGAAACAAAAAGAATTTAAACAAAAAAATTTGGAAACGAAAAATTTCGAAACAAATTTTCAAAGAAAAAAAAAATTCAAACCAAATTTTCTTCTAAGCAGTTTCGGTTCTTCACTAATGAGTGCATAAACTTAAAAATTTGAAACAAAAATTTCGAAACAAAAATGTTCAAACAAAAAGAATTTAAACTAAAAAATTTGGAAACGAAAAATTTCGAAACAAATTTTCAAAGAAAAAAATTCAAACCAAATTTTCTTCTAAGCAGTTCCGGTTCTTCACTAATGAGTGCATAAACTTAAAAATTTGAAACAAAAATTTCGAAACAAAAATGTTCAAACAAAAAAAAAATTCGAACATTTTTTAAACTAAAATTTCAAACAAATATTTTTTTAGTTTTGAAACGGAAAAAATTTCAAACAAAATTTTGAAACAAAAAATTTCAAAAAAAATTTTTAAACAAAAAAAAATTTGAAACAAAAATTTCAAACAAAAATTTTTTAAACAAAACTAGAAACAAAATTTTCAAACTAAAAATTTCAAACGAAAAAATTTCAAACCAAAGTTTCAAACAAAAAATTTCGAAACAAAAAAATTTCAAACAAAAAATTTTCAAACAAAAATTTCAAAAACTTTTTTAAGTGTTAAACAAAATTTAAAACTGAATACAGCAAAGATTTGAAAATCAGCAACCAATCAGATTGCACGAAAGATAGTGATCAACCAATCAGATTGCACGAAAGATTGTGATCAACCAATGACATTGCATTAACAATAACTTTGCCAGTGTTGTAGCATGTATTCCCTTAAGACTATGAGTCATAAGATTCAATAAGGATAGCTATGTATCCCTGTACACTACCTCATCAAGGTCAATCACGTGGTACATCGTATTGCTTACGTTTATATTTGGCTGTAATAATCAATACCAATGACGCATTCTCAAATTATCCTACAAAGTTTAAATGTACCAATGTCCTGGATTCCTAATCCCATCATAGGTCAATAACTGATCACGTGATCATACTCATATTTCACAATGATTTACCTAAAGAACAATTACCAATTATTGATATGACAATAAGAAATGTACCCCTCCCAAAATTTAAGATTGGTACACAAATACACCTGTGTCTTATGAACAAGTAATAAATCCTGTACTTATTCAATAATAAAGCCGGTCAATAACCTTTAAATTTTGAATATTTGGTCATAAGAGGAATACCAATGGGTCCTAGAAAACGTTTACCGAATTTTGTTATTTGATAATTCCCAAATTTAAAAGAGAACATAAACATATAGAGGTAATAAACCATATAACGTATTAAATAGGGTCAATAACCTCCGAAATTTGATTTTTGGTAGTTCTTTACCCATGAAAGGGAACGATGTGGACCATCCAATTTTATAGTGGTACATATTGAAGACCTGTACGAAGATACCAAATGCTTATATTAATCAATTTCTAAAACTGAGTGGATGAGTCAAGATACCCCTTCCAATTTTTAAAGGGTGCATCAATATACCCATGTCTTATAATAGGGAATGGACCAATATACATAACCATACCTCCGAAATTTGATTTTTGGTAGTTCTTTACCAATGAAAGGGAACGATGTGGACCATCCAATTTTATAGTGGTACATATTGAAGACCTGTACGAAAATACCAAATGCTTATATTAATCAATTTCTAAAACTGAGTGGATGAGTCAAGATACCCCTTCCAATTTTTAAAGGGTGCATCAATATACCCATGTCTTATAATAGGGAATGGACCAATATACATAACCATATAATCATATAAGGTAATAGGACCTCATCCAAGGGGATAAATTGAACCAAAATACCAAACACGTGGTTGTAGTAAAATTTGGCAATTTTTTTTACTCATGAAAGGGAACAAGGTGAACTATCCAAATTTATCATAATACATGTTAGGGTCCAGTACTATAATACCAAATATATAAAATGAGCAATTTCCAAAATTAAAGGGGTGGGCCAAAGTACCCCTCCCAAAAAATTTAAAGAGTGCACAAATGTACCTATGTCTTATGATAGGTAATGGACCCCTATACATGACCATATAACCATATAAGGTAATAGGACCTCATCCAAGAGGATAAATTGGGCCAAAAGACCAAACACGTGGTTGTACTAAAATTTGGCAATTTCGTACCCCTAAAAGGGAACGAGGTGGAACACTGAAATTTATCATAATAATACATGTTAAGATCCGGTACTATAATACCAAATATATAAAATGAGCAATTTCCAAAATTTAAGAGGTGGGCCAAAGTACCCCTCCCAAATTTTTAAAGGAGTGCACAAATGTACCTATGTCTTATGATAGGGAATAGACCCCTATACATAACCATATAACCATATAAGGTAATAGAACCTCATCCAAGAGGATAAATTGGGCCAAAAGACCAAACACGTGGTACAACGTATTGCTTACGTTTATATTTTGACAATTTTGTACCCCTAAAAGGGAACGAGGTGGAACACCCAAATTTATCATAATACATGTTAAGGTCCGGTACTATAATACCAAATGTTTAAATTGGGCAATTTCCAAAATTTAAGGGGTGGGCCAAAGTACCCCTCCCAAATTTTTAAAGGAGTGCACAAATATACCCATATCTTATGAAAGGTAATGGACCCCTATACATGACCATAAAACTATATAGGATAATAACACCTCATCAAAGGGGATAAAATCGATCAAAAACCAAACACGTGGTATAACGTATTGCTTACGTTTATATTTTGGCAATTTTGTACCCCTAGAAGGAAACGAGGTGGACCGCCCAAATTTATCACGATACATATTAGGGTCCTGTGCTATAATACCAAATGTTTAAATTGGTCAATTTCCAAAATTTAAGGGGTGGGCCATGGTACCCCTCCCAAATTTTTCAAGGGGTGCATTAATATACCCATGTCTTATGAAAGGTAATGGACCCCTGTATACACCCATATAACTATATAGGGTAATAACACCTCATCCAAGGGGATAAATTAGGTCAAAAACCCCCGAAATTTGAATTTTTGGCAATTTTTTACCCCTAAAAGGGAATAAGGTGGACCACCCAAATTTATCATAATACATATTAGGGTCCTGTACTATAATACCCAATGTTGAAATTGGGCAATTTCCAAAATTGAAGGGGTGGGCCAAGGTACCCCTCCCAAAAATTTCAAGGGGTGCATTAATATACCCATGTCTTATGATAAGTAATGAACCCCTGTATACGCCCATATAACCATATAGGGTAATAACACCTCATCCAAGGGGATAAATTAGGTCAAAAACCTCCGAAATGTGAATTTTAGGCAATTTTTTTACCCATAAAAGGGAACGACATTGACCCCCAATACTGATAGAGGTACATACTGTGGTCCTAGGCTACCATACCAAATTTTTAGATTTGGCAATTTCCAAAATTTAAGGGGTGGGCCAAGGTACCCCTCCCAAATTTTTCAAGGGGTGCATTAATATACCCATGTCTTATGAAAGGGAATGGACCCCTGTATACGCCCATATAACCATATAGGGTAATAACACCTCATCCAAGGGGATAAATTAGGTCAAAAACCCCCGAAATTTGACTTTTTGGCAATTTTTTACCCATGAAAGGGAACGACATAGACACCCAATACTAATAGAGGTACATACTATGGTCCTAGGCTACCATACCAAATTTTTAGATTTGGCAATTTCCAAAATTTAAGGGGGGTGGTCCTATGTACCCCTGCCAAAATTTAGGGGTGGGCCATGGTACCCCTACCAAAATTTAGAGGGGGTGGTCCTAGGTACCCCTAGGTCATTGACCCCAGGCCAAGGTCATTGACCTTTGACCTATGACGTCACAAAAATTTTTGCTGACTCGGCTAGCCATACGTCGGGGCCTACTACTACAAGGAAAATAAGATTGTACGATCATTATGATAATAATTACGAAGAAACAGTAATTATGAAGTATTTTATTAAATGCCCCATATTCATAAATTGAACTGCAGTAACTATACGTTTTTTATGTGCTTTTATTTATTTATTTATTTATTTATTTTTGCTGCACGGAATAGTCCCCACGAAAAGATCAGCATGTAGAATGTTTTCTTCAGTTGTTTTCTTGACAAACGCAGGTCACAAACAAAATGCAGCAACTAATCACTGTTTTTTTTTTTTTCAAGTTGATTTTGGTTCACTTCAAACAGATGTTCTGAACTTAGATTTTTCAATGGTGCAACAAATTTCTTTGAACCGCCCTCAAGTTAGAAAGTTTAGTTTTGATAGCGTTTACTTGAACACTCATTTGAATGTTCAATAATGTTCATAGCCAAAATACAAGATAAGATAGTGACATATTTATGATGCATCAAAAATATGCTAATATAAGCAAAACCGCGTATATGAATTATGCTAGGTTGTATAATAACATTTCTATGTATATACCTGAAGAATATGACTAATGTTATTGTTTACCGTAAGAAGTTATTTAACCTATTTGTTGTAAAATGGTATTACACTATTAAATTATATTT
Organism: Thermobia domestica; assembly: GCF_964235325.1. NCBI lineage: Eukaryota > Metazoa > Arthropoda > Insecta > Zygentoma > Lepismatidae > Thermobia > Thermobia domestica. Next base: position 120,121,752 of record NC_137455.1, read on the forward strand.
AAAATGATTCATTAAATGAAGAACTGATAACAGATACTTACTCCTGAGTACATGCCAACTGTGGTAAAAGCAGTTACCTAATTCCGATGTAAGTGATCATGTTTACATACTTGGTATCTCCTATTTTGTGTTTTTTTTTTTAAAAAAAAGACGCATAGATACAATATTATGTATGCCGTCTGTTACCTGACAATATTGTATGTTATTTTATTAACAACTGTAATACTTATATGAGAATTTCTCGTGTTATGTAAGCTAGTGATGCAGGCAAATAAATGAAATGAACTTCGTTGGTGCACATGGATGTAGTCAAATAATAAAGCAGAGTTCAAAAAATATTTTTTGCAGCATATTTTAATGTACTGATCAGAATATAAACACTAAAAAGACGTGACAAAAAGCATTCAATTGGATTTGTAGGGAGCGATAAAGAAAAAAGAAAAAAAGCTCTGGTGGAGCAAGAGAAAGGAAATTTAAGCGTTGCGATAAACACGGGAAATGAAAGAGGAAAAACATTATAATCAGATTAACGTACAAATGAGGGAATAAATCGAAAGAAAATAAGAAGCTGATAAAGGAATTCTCTTGAAAGGGAACTGTCATTTCATAGAAAGTATGGCAAAACGAAATTGGAAGGAAGAAAGAAAGCGCAGGTTAAAGAAGATTATTATTAAGATAAGAACAAGAAATAGTAGAAGTACCATGATGCAGGAAATTTTATCCAATTATTTCAACTCATTTGGCAATAGTTAGGTAATACAACAGAATACTTACGATATTAATACTTAATTTATTGAATAAAAATAATATTGAAATTATTGAACAAATTGAAATTTAACACTCTGTGGTTATGGATACAGAAAGCCAGAAGATAAATATATGACCAAGAGATTGATTATGACTGGAATTATGTAATACATTGTTGAGAAATACAATCTATTCTAGATTTTTACACTTAAAACCTACTAGCTGAATGCCTATTCTTCGCACAGAGAAATAGGCTTAAGGAAAATATTTGAAAGGGTATATGAAACACCTACTTCCCTTATGATGCATATTTCAATCGAAATGTAATAATGTGAACGACGCAGCTCCATCCAAGTTCTAAGTATCTTCAGTCCATTCACTTGTGCTGTAAGCGCGTCCGTGTGGTTTCCTCTTCTCCTGGAATTCTAAGTTTGTCATTGGACATAGTATGTCTGTTTTTCTTCCTAAGCTTGTTCGTTTGTTGGCTAGGATTGCATGATTCATGTTGCAAATGTTAGTTGAAAACAAACGAAAACATTTATGACATGTAGTAATAAAAAAAATGGATCCATTATTGCATTGGCGTCTCTGGCATGTAAAATTTGGGGGGACATCAAAGGAAATGATCTAATTGCTAGTATCTCAGCGGAATTTTAGATTATGTCACTTCAAAATATTGGGGGGACGCGTCCCGCCCGTCCCCCCGCCAGAGACGCCCATGCATTATTGCATAGTGAAACATTTTTAATTTGGCATAAATTTCGAACTCCCACTACCCTTCAGTGATGTCAATCCGTGGGGAAAATCCCATTTTGTGGACTTTTGACACTAATTATTCTAAATGGAATAAAGGGAGTTTTCGTCGAAATTGGGAACATATATGGGATTTTTCATTATATGTATAATCCACGCCAACAAAATTCTCTACGAGCTTGAAGTACTCATAATGAGTCATCATATCAATAAGCGTGTTGACAATTTTTAATCTCAAGTCTTTTATTTGCTGTCGACGAAGTTCATGCTAGTGAGGAATGATTTAATCATATGTGATTCTCAAAAATCAAGTACGAAGAAACACAATTCGTGCTCCGTTATTTGAAGAGAGAAGAAAACAAAACAATGAACGAATGAAAGAAAGAAAAGAAAATATCGAAGGAGAAACATTCAATTTCCAAACGTTAAACAGGAAATATGTGGAGAACAAAACTTTCCTAGTATCGTTCTGCCGTGTCGTGACAAAACGTTGTAACTTTGGCGCAGTAGTTTTGCGAAAAAGAGCCGTAAAGTTTTCATCCGAAAATGTGATCTGTATCGTGTAGAAGCAGTGTAACTAGGCAATAATGGTCAACCAATCAATTTTCACCAAATTTAATCACACAACATGCATTTACGTAACACTACATGTAACCACTTGTTTCTACATGTAACTTTTTTCATTTCAGAATATCTCGAAACTTCACGTCATTACACTAATTTACACCCCACCGATTTAAATAAGGCCCATATTTTTTAAAAGCGCAAGGTCCTTTCTACAACATATAACAATATAAAAAGGGGGAAATAATATTTAAATACTTAATATACGAGGCGAGTTCCAAAGTTCTTTTGAATTACAGATATATGCCAACTTGACACCATAATACTATTTTACACCCCGTCGATCCAAACAAATTGTTTATCATTAGAAAGAGGAAGCTTCTTTCTACAACATATATTAATATAAAAAGGGGGAAATAATATTTAAATACATAATATACGAGGCCAGTTCCAAAGTTCATTGCAATTACAGATATCTGCCAACTTGACACCATAATACCATTTTACACCCCGTCGATCTAAACAAACTGTTTATCATTACAAAGAGGAAGGTCCTTTCTACAACATATAACAATATAAAAAGGGGGAAATAATATTTAAATACTTAATATACGAGGCGAGTTCCAAAGTTCTTTTGAATTACAGATATATGCCAACTTGACACCATAATACTATTTTACACCCCGTCGATCCAAACAAATTGTTTATCATTAGAAAGAGGAAGCTTCTTTCTACAACATATATTAATATAAAAAGGGGGAAATAATATTTAAATACAAAATATACGAGGCCAGTTCCAAAGTTCTTTTGAATTACAGATATCTGCCAACTTGACACCATGAGACTATTTTACACCCCGTCGATCTAAATAAACTGTGTATCATTACAAAGAGGAAGGTCCTTTCTACAACATATGTTAACATAAAAGGGGGGAAATAATATTTAAATACTTTATATACGAGGTGAGTTCCAAAGTTCTTTTGAATTACAGATATCTGCAAACTTGACACCATAAGACTATTTTACACCCCGTCGATCTAAACAAACTGTTTATCATTGGAAAGAGGAAGCTTCTTTCTACAACATATAATAATATAAAAAGGGGGAAATAATATTTAAATACTTAATATACGAAGCGAGTTCCAAAGTTCTTTTGAATTACAGATATCTGCCAACTTGACACCATGAGACTATTTTACACCCCGTCGATCTCAATAAACTGTGTATCATTACAAAGAGGAAGGTCCTTTCTACAACATATGTTAATATAAAAGGGGGGAAATAATATTTAAATACTTTATATACGAAAAAGTTCTTTTGAATTACAGATATCTGCAAACTTGACACCATAAGACTATTTTACACCCCTTCGATCTAAACAAGCTGTTTATCATTACAAAGAGGAAGGTCCTTTCTACAACATATAATAATATAAAAAGGGGAAATAATATTTCAATACTTAATAAAGGAGGAGAGTTTCAAAGTTCTTTTTAATTACAGATATCTGCCAACTTGACACCATGAGACTATTTTACACCACGTCGATCTAAATAAACTGTGTATCATTACAAAGAGGAAGGTCCTTTCTACAACATATAACAATATAAAAAGGGGGAAATAATAATTAAATAGCCTACTTAATATACGAAGTGAGTTCCAAAGTTCTTTTGAATTACAGATATATGCCAACTTGACACCATAATACTATTTTACACCCAGTCGCTCCAAACAAATTGTTTATCATTAGAAAGAGGAAGCTTCTTTCTACAGCATATATTAATATAAAAAGGGGAAAATATTATTTAAATAATTAATATACGAGGTGAGTACCAAAGTTCTCTGCAATTACAGATATCTGCCAACTTGACACCATAATACTATTTTACACCCCGTCGATCCAAATAAACTGCTTATCATTAGAAAGAGGAAGCTTCTTTCTACAACATATATTAATATAAAAAGGGGGAAATAATATTTAAATACATAATATACGAGGCGAGTTCCAAAGTTCTTTTCAATTACAGATATCTGCCAACTTGACACCATAATACCATTTTACACCCCCGTCGATCTAAACAAACTGTTTATCATTGCAAAGAGGAAGCTTCTTTCTACAACATATAATAATATAAAAAGGGGGAAATAATATTTAAATACATAATATACGAGGCGAGTTCCAAAGTTCTTTTCAATTACAGATATCTGCCAACTTGACACCATAATACCATTTTACACCCCTTCGATCTAAACAAACTGTTTATCATTGGAAAGAGGAAGCTTCTTTCTACAACATATAATAATATAAAAAGGGGGAAATAATATTTAAATACTTAATATACGAGGCGAGTTCCAAAGTTCTTTTCAATTACAGATATCTGCCAACTTGACACCATGAGACTATTTTACACCACGTCGATCTAAATAAACTGTGTATCATTACAAAGAGGAATGTCCTTTCTACAACATATAACAATATAAAAAGGGGGAAATAATAATTAAATAGCCTACTTAATATACGAAGTGAGTTCCAAAGTTCTTTTGAATTACAGATATCTGCCAACTTGACACCATGAGACTATTTTACACCCGTCGATCTAAATAAACTGTGTATCATTACAAAGAGGAAGGTCCTTTCTACAACATATGTTAATATAAAAGGGGGGAAATAATATTTAAATACTTTATATACGAGGTGAGTTCCAAAGTTCTTTTGAATTACAGATATCTGCCAACTTGACACCATAATACCATTTTACACCCCGTCGATCTAAACAAACTGTTTATCATTGGAAAGAGGAAGCTTCTTTCTACAACATATAATAATATAAAAAGGGGGAAATAATATTTAAATACTTAATATACGAGGCGAGTTCCAAAGTTCTTTTGAATTACAGATATCTGCCAACTTGACACCATGAGACTATTTTACACCCCGTCGATCTAAATAAACTGTGTATCATTACAAAGAGGAAGGTCCTTTCTAAAACATATGTTAATATAAAAGGGGGGAAATAATATTTAAATACTTTATATACGAGGTGAGTTCCAAAGTTCTTTTGAATTACAGATATCTGCAAACCTGACACCATAATACTATTTTACACCCAGTCGCTCCAAACAATTTGTTTATCATTAGAAAGACGAAGCTCCTTTCTACAACATATAATAATATAAAAAGGGGGAAATAATATTTAAATACATAATATACGAGGCGAGTTCCAAAGTTCTCTGCAGTTACAGATATCTGCCAACTTGACACCATAATACTATTTTACACCCCGTCGATCCAAATAAACTGCTTATCATTAGAAAGAGGAAGCTTCTTTCTACAACATATATTAATATAAAAAGGGGGAAATAATATTTAAATACATAATATACGAGGCGAGTTCCAAAGTTCTTTTGAATTACAGATATCTGCCAACTTGACACCATAATACCATTTTACACCCCGTCGATCCAAATAAACTGCTTATCATTAGAAAGAGGAAGCTTCTTTCTACAACATATATTAATATAAAAAGGGGGAAATAATATTTAAATACATAATATACGAGGCGAGTTCCAAAGTTCTTTTGAGTTACACATATATGCCACCATGACACCATAATACCATTTTACACCCCGTCGATCTAAACAAACTGTTTATCATTGGAAAGAGGAAGCATCTTTCTACAACATATAATAATATAAAAAGGGGGAAATAATATTTAAATACTTTATATACGAGGTGAGTTCTAAAGTTCTTTTGAATTACAGATATCTGCCAACTTGACACCATAATACCATTTTACACCCCTTCGATCTAAACAAACTGTTTATCATTGGAAAGAGCAAGCTTCTTTCTACAACATATAATAATATAAAAAGGGGGAAATAATATTTAAATACTTTATATACGAGGTGAGTTCCAAAGTTCTTTTGAATTACAGATATCTGCCAACTTGACACCATAATACCATTTTATACCCCGTCGATCTAAACAAACTGTTTATCATTGGAAAGAGGAAGCTTCTTTCTACAACATATAATAATATAAAAAGGGGGGAAATAATATTTAAATACATAATATACGAGGCGAGTTCCAAAGTTCTTTTGAATTACAGATATCTGCCAACTTGACACCATAATACTATTTTACACCCCGTCGATCGAAATAAACTGCTTATCATTGGAAAAACCAAGCTTCTTTCTACAACATATAATAATATAAAAAGGGGGAAATAATATTTAAATACTTAATATACGAGGCGAGTTCCAAAGTTCTTTTGAATTATAGATATCTGCCAACTTGACACCATGAGACTCTTTTACACCCCGTCGATCTAAATAAACTGTGTATCATTACAAAGACGAAGGTCCTTTCTACAACATATGTTAATATAAAAGGGGGGAAATAATATTTAAATACTTTATATACGAGGTGAGTTCCAAATTCTTTTGAATTACAGATATCTGCCAACTTGACACCATAATACCATTTTATACCCCGTCGATCTAAACAAACTGTTTATCATTGGAAAGAGGAAGCTTCTTTCTACAACATATAATAATATAAAAAGGGGGAAATAATATTTAAATACTTAATATACGAGGCGAGTTCCAAAGTTCTTTAGAATTACAGATATCTGCCAACTTGACACCATGAGACTATTTTACACCCCGTCGATCTAAATAAACTGCTTATCATTACAAAGAGGAAGGTCCTTTCTACAACATATGTCAATATAAAAGGGGGGAAATAATATTTAAATACTTTATATACGAGGTGAGTTCCAAAGTTCTTTTGAATTACAGATATCTGCCAACTTGACACCATAATACCATTTTACACCCCGTCGATCTAAACAAACTGTTTACCATTGGAAAGAGGAAGCTTCTTTCTACAACATATAATAATATAAAAAGGGGTAAATAATATTTAAATACTTAATATACGAGGCGAGTTCCAAAATTCTTTTGAATTACAGATATCTGCCAACTTGACACCATGAGACTATTTTACACCCCGTCGATCTAAATAAACTGTGTATCATTAAAAAGAGGAACGTCCTTTCTACAACATATGTTAATATAAAAGGGGGGACATAATATTTAAATACTTTATATACGAGGTGAGTTCCAAAGTTCTTTTGAATTACAAATATCTGCAAACTTGACACCATAAGACTATTTTACACCCCCTCGATCTAAACAAACTGTTTATCATTGGAAAGAGGAAGCTTCTTTCTACAACATATAATAATATAAAAAGGGGGAAATAATATTTAAATTGTTAATATACGAGGCGAGTTCCAAAGTTCTTTTGAATTACAGATATCTGCCAACTTGACACCATGAGACTATTTTACACCCCGTCGATCTAAATAAACTGTGTATCATTACAAAGAGGAAAGTCCTTTCTACAACATATAACAATATAAAAAAGGGGAAATAATAATTAAATAGCCTACTTAATATACGAAGTGAGTTCCAAAGTTCTTTTGAATTACAGATATATGCCAACTTGATACCATAATACTATTTTACAACCAGTCGCTCCAAACAAATTGTTTATCATTAGAAAGAGGAAGCTTCTTTCTACAGCATATATTAATATAAAAAGGGGAAAATATTATTTAAATAATTAATATACGAGGCCAGTTCCAAAGTTCATTGCAATTACAGATATCTGCCAACTTGACACCATAATACCATTTTACACCCCTTCGATCTAAACAAACTGTTTATCATTGGAAAGAGCAAGCTTCTTTCTACAACATATATTAATATAAAAAGGGGGAAATAATATTTAAATACATAATATACGAGGCGAGTTCCAAAGTTCTTTTGAATTACAGATATCTGCCAACTTGACACCATGAGACTATTTTACACCCCGTCGATCTAAATAAACTGTGTATCATTACAAAGAGGAAGGTACTTTCTACAACATATGTTAATATAAAAGGGGGGAAATGATATTTAAATACTTTATATACGAGGTGAGTTCCAAAGTTCTTTTGAATTACAGATATCTGCAAACTTGACACCATAAGACTATTTTACATCCCGTCGATCTAAACAAGCAGTTGATCATTACAAAGAGGAAGGTCCTTTCTACAACATATTTTAATATAAAAGGGGGAAATAATATTTCAATACTTAATAGAGGAGAGTTTCAAAGTTCTTTTTAATTACAGATATCTGCCAACTTGACACCATGAGACTATTTTACACCACGTCGATCTAAATAAACTGTGTATAATTACAAAGAGGAAGGTCCTTTCTACACCATATAATAATATAAAAAGGGGGAAATAATAATTAAAGAGCCTACTTAATATACGAAGTGAGTTCCAAAGTTCTTTTGAATTACAGATATATGCCAACTTGACACCATAATACTATTTTACACCCAGTCGCTCCAAACAAATTGTTTATCATTAGAAAGAGGAAGCTTCTTTCTACAGCATATATTAATATAAAAAGGGGAAAATATTATTTAAATAATTAATATACGAGGCGAGTTCCAAAGTTTTTTTGAATTACAGATATCTGCCAACTTGACACCATAATACCATTTTACACCCCGTCGATCTAAACAAACTGTTTATCATTGGAAAGAGGAAGCTTCTTTCTACAACATATAATAATGTAAAAAGGGGGAAATAATATTTAAATACATAATATACGAGGCGAGTTCCAAAGTTCTTTTCAATTCCAGATATCTGCCAACTTGACACCATAATACCATTTTACACCCCGTCGATCTAAACAAACTGTTTATCATTGGAAAGAGGAAGCTTCTTTCTACAACATATATTAATATAAAAAGGGGGAAATAATATTTAAATACTTAATATACGAGGCGAGTTCCAAAGTTCTTTTGAATTACAGATATCTGCCAACTTGACACCATGAGACTATTTTACACCCCGTCGATCTAAATAAACTGCTTATCATTACAAAGAGGAAGGTCCTTTCTACAACATATGTTAATATAAAAGGGGGGAAATAATATTTAAATACTTTATATACGAGGTGAGTTCCAAAGTTCTTTTGAATTACAGATATCTACAAACTTGACACCATGAGACTATTTTACACCCCGTCGATCTAAACAAACTGTTTATCATTGGAAAGAGGAATCTTCTTTCTACAACATATAATAATATAAAAAGGGGGAAATAATATTTAAATACTTAATATACGGGGCGAGTTCCAAAGTTCTTTTGAATTACAGATATCTGCAAACTTGACACCATGAGACTATTTTACACCCCGTCGATCTAAATAAACTGTGTATCATTACAAAGAGGTAGGTCCTTTCTACAACATATGTTAATATAAAAGGGGGGAAATAATATTTAAATACTTTGTATACGAGGTTAGTTCCAAAGTTCTTTTGAATTACAGATATCTGCCAACTTGACACCATAATACCATTTTACACCCCGTCGATCTAAACAAACTGTTTATCATTGGAAAGAGGAAGCTTCTTTCTACAACATATAATAATATAAAAAGGGGGAAATAATATTTAAATACTTAATATACGAGGCGAGTTCCAAAGTTCTTTTCAATTACAGATATCTGCCAACTTGACACCATGAGACTATTTTACACCCCGTCGATCTAAATAAACTGTGTATCATTAAAAAGAAGAAGGTCCTTTCTACAACATATGTTAATATAAAAGGGGGAAATAATATTTAAATACTTTATATACGAGGTGAGTTCCAAAATTCTTTTGAATTACAGATATCTGCAAACTTGACACCATAAGACTATTTTACACCCCTTCGATCTAAACAAGCTGTTTATCGTTACAAAGAGGAAGGTCCTTTCTACAACATATTTTAATATTAAAAGGGGAAATAATATTTCAATACTTAATAAAAAAGGAGAGTTTCAAAGTTCTTTTTAATTACAGATATCTGCCAACTTGACACCATGAGACTATTTTGCACCACGTCGATCTAAATGAACTGTGTATCATTACAAAGAGGAAGGTCCTTTCTACAACATATAACAATATAAAAAGGGGGAAATAATAATTAAAGAGCCTACTTAATATACGAAGTGAGTTCCAAAGTTCTTTTTTAATTGCAGATATATGCCAACTTGACACCATAATTCTATTTTACACCCAGTCGCTCCAAACAAATTGTTTATCATTAGAAAGAGGAAGCTTCTTTCTACAGCATATATTAATATAAAAAGGGGAAAATATTATTTAAATAATTAATATACGAGGCGAGTTCCAAAGTTCTTTTCAATTACAGATATATGCCAACTTGACACCATAATACTATTTTACACCCCGACGATCCAAACAAATTGTTTATCATTAGAAAGAGGATGCTTCTTTCTACAACATATATTAATATAAAAAGGGGGAAATAATATTTAAATACATAATATACGAGGCGAGTTCCAAAGTTTTTTTGAATTACAGATATAGGCATACTTGACACCATAATGTTATTTTACACCTCGTCGATCCAAACAAATTGTTTATCATTAGAAAGAGGAAGCTTCTTTCTACAACATATATTAATATAAAAAGGGGGAAATAATATTTAAACACATAATATACGAGGCCAGTTCCAAAGTTCATTGCAATTACAGATATCTGCCAACTTGACACCATAATACCATTTTACACCCCGGCGATCTAAACAAATTGTTTATCATTGGAAAGAGGAAGCTTCTTTCTACAACATATAATAATATGAAAAGGGGGAAATAATATTTAAATACTTAATATACGAGGCGAGTTCCAAAGTTCTTTTGAATTACCTGATATCTGCAAACTTGACACCATAATACCATTTTACATCCCGTCGATCTAAATTAACTGTGTATCATTACAAAGAGGAATGTCCTTTCTACAACATATAATAATATAAAAAGGGGGAAACAATATTTAAATAATTATTATACGAGGCCAGTTCCAAAGTTCTTTTGAATTACAGATATCTGCCATCATGACACCATAATACTATTTTACACCCAGTCGATCCAAACAAATTTTTTATCATTAGAAAGAGGAAGCTTCTTTCTACAGCATATATTAATATAAAAAGGTGGAAATAATATTTAAATAATTAATATACGAGGCCAGTTCCAAAGTTCTTTGCAATAGTATTATGACACCATAATACTATTTTACACCCCGTTGATTTAAACAAGCTGTTTATCCTTAGAAAGAGGAAGCTTCTTTCTACAACTTATAATAATATAAAAAGGGGGAAATAATATTTAAATACATAATATACGAGGCCAGTTCCAAAGTTCATTGCATTTACAGATATCTGCCAACTTGACACCATAATACCATTTTACACCCCATCGATCTAAACAAACTGTTTATTATTGGAAAGAGGAAGCTTCTTTCTATAACATATAGTAATATAAAAATGGGGAAATAAACTTTAAATACCTAATATACGACGCGAGTTCCAAAGTTCTTTGCAATTCCAGATATCTGCCAACTTGACACCATAATAGAGTTTTACACCCCGTAGATCCAAACAAATTGTCTATCATTGGAAAGACGAAGCTTCTTTCTACAACATATAATAATATAAAAAGGGTGAAATAATATTTTAATACTTAACCCACAAACGCCCCTTCTGCCACCAGTGACCCACTTTATGTTTCACTACGTTACATGGGCTATGTCATTCATTTAGTCAAAACCCCGTTGTTCCACTTCAGGCACATTACCCGTTCTCTTGTAAGAGTCTCGTTCACTTCTCTTCTCAGGTTTTCGATGTAGCACGGTATTGTTCAGGCAATTGCTAGTGTATGCAAATTTTTTTGACCTAACTGGTCTTGGGCGTTTGTGGGTTAATATACGAGGCGAGTTCCAAAGTTCTTTTGAATTACAGATATCTGCCAACTTGACACCATGAGACTATTTTACACCACGTCGATCTAAATGAACTGTGTATCATTACAAAGAGGAAGGTCCTTTCTACAACATATAACAATATAAAAAGGGGGAAATAATAATTAAACAGCCTACTTAATATACGAAGTGAGTTCCAAAGTTCTTTTGAATTACAGATATATGCCAACTTGACACCATAATTCTATTTTACACCCAGTCGCTCCAAACAAATTGTTTATCATTAGAAAGAGGAAGCTTCTTTCTACAGCATATATTAATATAAAAAGGGGAAAATATTATTTAAATAATTAATATACGAGGCGAGTTCCAAAGTTCTTTTCAATTACAGATATATGCCAACTTGACACCATAATACTATTTTACACCCCGACGATCCAAACAAATTGTTTATCATTAGAAAGAGGATGCTTCTTTCTACAACATATATTAATATAAAAAGGGGGAAATAATATTTAAATACATAATATACGGGGCGAGTTCTAAAGTTTTTTTGAATTACAGATATAGGCATACTTGACACCATAATGTTGTTTTACACCTCGTCGATCCAAACAAATTGTTTATCATTAGAAAGAGGAAGCTTCTTTCTACAACATATATTAATATAAAAAGGGGGAAATAATATTTAAACACATAATATACGAGGCCAGTTCCAAAGTTCATTGCAATTACAGATATCTGCCAACTTGACACCATAATACCATTTTACACCCCGGCGATCTAAACAAATTGTTTATCATTGGAAAGAGGAAGCTTCTTTCTACAACATATAATAATATAAAAAGGGGGAAATAATATTTAAATACTTAATATACGAGGCGAGTTCCAAAGTTCTTTTGAATTACCTGATATCTGCAAACTTGACACCATAATACCATTTTACACCCCGTCGATCTAAATTAACTGTGTATCATTACAAAGAGGAAGGTCCTTTCTACAACATATAATAATATAAAAAGGGGGAAACAATATTTAAATAATTATTATACGAGGCCAGTTCCAAAGTTCTTTTGAATTACAGATATCTGCCATCATGACACCATAATACTATTTTACACCCAGTCGATCCAAACAAATTTTTTATCATTAGAAAGAGGAAGCTTCTTTCTACAGCATATATTAATATAAAAAGGTGGAAATAATATTTAAATAATTAATATACGAGGCCAGTTCCAAAGTTCTTTGCAATAGTATTATGACACCATAATACTATTTTACGCCCCGTCGATTTAAACAAGCTGTTTAACCTTAGAAAGAGGAAGCTTCTTTCTACAACATATAATAATATAAAAAGGGGGAAATAATATTTAAATACATAATATACGAGGCCAGTTCCAAAGTTCATTGCATTTACAGATATCTGCCAACTTGACACCATAATACCATTTTACACCCCATCGATCTAAACAAACTGTTTATTATTGGAAAGAGGAAGCTTCTTTCTATAACATATAGTAATATAAAAATGGGGAAATAAACTTTAAATACCTAATATACGACGCGAGTTCCAAAGTTCTTTGCAATTCCAGATATCTGCCAACTTGACACCATAATAGAGTTTTACACCCCGTAGATCCAAACAAATTGTCTATCATTGGAAAGACGAAGCTTCTTTTTACAACATATAATAATATAAAAAGGGTGAAATAATATTTTAATACTTAACCCACAAACGCCCCTTCTGCCACCAGTGACCCACTTTATGTTTCACTACGTTACATGGGCTATGTCATTCATTTAGTCAAAACCCCGTTGTTCCACTTCAGGCACATTACCCGTTCTCTTGTAAGAGTCTCGTTCACTTCTCTTCTCAGGTTTTCGATGTAGCACGGTATTGTTCAGGCAATTGCTAGTGTATGCAAATTTTTTTGACCTAACTGGTCTTGGGCGTTTGTGGGTTAATATACGAGGCGAGTTCCAAATTTCTTTTGAATTACAGATATCTGCCAACTTGACACCATAATACCATTTTACACCCCGTCGATCTAAACAAACTGTTTATTATTGGAAAGAGGAAGCTTCTTTCTATAACATATAATAATATAAAAAGGGGGAAATAAACTTTAAATATCTAATATACGACGCGAGTTCCAAAGTTCTTTGCAATTACATATATCTGCCAACTTGACACCATAATACTTTTTTACACCCCGTCGATCTGAACAAACTGTTTATCATTAGAAAGAGGAAGCTTCTTTCTACAACATATAATAATATAAAAAGGGGGAAATAATATTTAAATACTTAATATACGAGGCGAGTTCCAAAGTTATTTTCAATTACATATATCTGCCAACTTGACACGATAATACTACGAGGGTCATTCGGAAAGTAAAGAACGTTTTTTATAAACACTTTAATAACTGATATACAAAGGCGAAATTTCTGTTACATACTATGTGATACTTAAGTAACTTTTCGACATAGTCGCCGTGTAAATTTAAACACTTGTCATACCGTGGTACAAGTTTTTCTATGCCTTCGGCATACACAGTGTCTGCCAAACTGTTGAACGAATCACTAACAGCTTCCTTAAGTTCATCATCACTGCCGTAGTGGCTTCCACCCAAAAGGTCTTTCAACTTTGGGAATAGGTGGAAGTCACTGGGGGATAAGTGTGGACTATAGGGTGGATGCTCCCAAACTTCCCACTTAAACTGCTGAAGAAAGTCCGTTGTCAATGCCGCGAAGTGAGGACGGGCATTGTCGTGGAGGAGGATGACGCCGGTGGTCAGCAATCCGCGCCTTTTGTTTTGAATCGCGTGGCGAAATCGACGTAACGTCTGACAGTAGGCAGCTGCATTTATGGTCTCACCTCTCTGCATGTAGTCAACGAGCAAAACACCCTTACGATCCCAAAAGACCGTAGCCATAACCTTTCTGGTGTTCAAAATTTGTTTGGCTTTTTTCGGCTTTTTCGGAGAATTTGAATGGTGCCATTCAATGGATTGTTTCTGGAGTGATGCCGCCGATCTAAATAACCTGTTTATCATTACAAAGTGGTTTTACCCAGGGTACTCCCGTTTCTTCCCACTTTTCATTTACCAATTTCTCTATTATCATTTACTTACATTAATCATTTCGCGCGGTGGCTCACTTTTAGATCGCTTCCTCTCGTGGGTCAATTAATTTTGTTGTGGACAAGATCGTATCCATTGTTTTCTTCAGGACACTCCCGCTTCCTCCCACATTTCATTCCACCGATTCCTCTATTATCATTGACTTGCTTCAATTATTGGGCGCAGTGGCTCAGTGGTAGAGCGTTTCCGCTCGTGGGCTAAGTAAGGTTGTGGTGGATAAGATCGTATCCATGGGTTTTGCCAAGATACTCCCGCTTCTTCCCACTTTCCATTCCACCAATTCCTCTATTTTCATTGACTTGATTCAATCATTGGGCACCTAGGCTCAAAGGTAGAACGCTTCGTCTTGTACGTGGTGTCTTTACTGTTACGATCCCGTGCCTTATGAATTTCTGGTTGACAAGATCGTGTCCGTGGGTTTTGTCAGGGTACTCCCGCTTCCTTGCACATTTCATTCCACCAATTCTTCTATTATCATCGACTCTATTCAATCATTAGGCGCAATGGTTCAGTGGGAGAGCGCTTCCTCTGGTGAGCAACGTAAGTTTGTGGTGGATAAGATCCTATCCGTGGGTTTTCTCAGGGTACTCCCGCTTCTTTCCACTTTTCATTCCACCAATGTCTCTATTATCATTTACTTGCTTTAATCATTGGGACCGGTGGCTCAGTGGTAGAACGCTTCTTCTGGTGCCTGGGGTCCTTATTGTTTCGATCCCCGGTCAAGTAAGTTTGTGGTGGACAAGATCGTATCCGTGGGTTTTCTCAGGGTGCACACGCCTCTTCCCACTTTTTATTCCACCAAATTCTCTATTATCATTAACGTTTTAATCATTGGGCGCGGTAGCTCAGTGGTAGAGCCCATTCTCTGGTGCCTGGGGTCCATATTGTTTCGATTCGCGGCCTAGTAAGTTTGTTGTGGACAAGGTCGTATCCGTGGGTTTTCTCAGGGTACTTCCTTTCCTCCCACAATTCATTCAACCAATTCTTCTATGATCATTGACTTGCTTTAATCATTGGAGTGGTCTTGGTCCCTTGAGCATTGTGGTGATGTCAGAAATCAGATTCGGTTTCAAGCATTTGGGTTGTGATGTAAACCTTTGCTGTGATTCAATCTCAGTATTTTATTACGCGAGATAAAACTATCCATACAGTTATAAATGTTGTTCGATTTTCGCAACCAGGTATTGAGATTGATCCAATTCCGAACCTCATTTCTGGCGCTTTGAGGCCAGAAACTGATTTCGGACATTACGCTGTCCTCAAACGACTAGGATCTTTCCCATTTTACCATCCGCGTCCAACAACCCTATGTTTAAAGGGGAATAGAAAGGACCCGCGTCTAAATCTTCGGGACCCAGTTTCTTGAGGTTCAAGGCTAGTGATCGATTTCTGACATCACAATTGTGCTCAACGGATCAAAATCTTTCAAATGCCGCCAACGCCTTCCAACAACTTCATGTTTAATAGGTGAATAGAAGGGACCCGAACCCATAACGTCAGAACCCCATTCCTTGTTCTTCGTCGCCTTTGCCTGATTTCTGACATTACTACTGCACTCTGGGAACCCGGACCTTTCCAACGCTACCACTCGCGTCCACCAACTCCATGTGTAACATGGTCCCCCTGACGTAGGAGAATCGACTCCATGTTTTTTTCATAATTATTCTCCAAATGGGTTTGTATACAAGGTAGTTTTGTCAAGTTTAGCAGCAGGTCTAAAATAAGCCTCTTGAGAGCGGCTCTTATATGTTAAAGAATACATAACGATCGCTTTTGGCTGTTCCAATGGTCTGTCCAAGCGGCTTGGTAAAAAAATCAGCGTAGCATAAAAAAAGATTTTTCTCTTATATGTTAAAAATAAAAGCACAGAAAGGAAAAGTTAAAGTTTGTTAGGTGAGTGTCGGGGACGCCGAATTCTATTTCGCCCCGGGCAACGAACTTTCTTGCTATGGCTCTGAACTCCAACACTTATCGGTCTTTCAGAGTCTCATCCCTTACCTACAACAACGTAGTTTGATTAACCTGTTAAACAAAACGTTTGAAAAGAACCTGTGTGTGACTTATTGATAGCTATGCAATATATTGACAGAGTACTAGTCTTCAGTTTAGCAACGAAGCTGCCCTTAGGCGAAATATCAAGTTCCTCTCTACTTTTGTCTGTGCCTTCTAAATCGTAACATTGTGTTTAAAGGCAAACAGAAACAAGGTCAGTTCTTTAGTTCTTTGTAGAACAACTTGATAAGACGTTTGTGTCTTTTACACAAATACGTTTTGTCAGATTGCTCTTTGAAGCCTTTTTGCATTATAGACTATAGAACAACATATCCAGATTCAGAGAAACCCACAAAAATTTTAAAGAAGGGTGAAAAACATATTTATTATTCAGATGCTTTAATATTATTATTATTATTATTATTATTATTATTATTATTATTATTATTATTATTATTATTATTATTATTTATCAAAGTTAGTAGCTTCTCTTTGTTGATAAAAATCCTAATTTGGCATTTATTAAAAGTAATATGACTGGGTCTAGAGACAGAAAAGAGGGGATCTTATTGCCAGATATAAACTGAGAACTTTGTTCAACAGTGACTACGTATTAAATAAACAAACGTATTGATTGCACCTTTTTTTAAAAATGTATAATTACTAAAAAATGCAATCATTGAAAAACTCTGGGGTACCAAAGGGTCACGTGTTAGCCACTAGACCAGCGGGGAGGACACCCACTCGTGCACATAGTTAGGTTAATGATTTCTGACATTACCACTGCTCCTGAGTGCAGAAGTAATGTCAGATATCAGGCCCAGGCCACGAAGATCAAGGAATGCGGTCCTGACGTTATGGCTTCGGGTCCCTTCTATTCATGTATTAAACATGAAGTTGTTGGACGGCGTTGGCGGCATTTGAAAGATTTTGATCCGTTGAGCACAATTGTGATGTCAGAAATCGATCACTAGCCTTGAACCTCAAGAAACTGGGCCCCGAAGATTTAGACGCGGGTCCTTTCTATTCCCCTTTCAAACATGGGGTTGTTGGACGCGGATGGTAACATTGGAAAGGTCCTAGTCGTTTGAGGACAGTGTAATGTCTGAAATCAGTTCCTGGCCTCAAAGCGCCAGAAATGAGGTTCCGAATTGGCTCAATCTCAATACCTGGTTGCCCAAGATAGAACAACATTTATAACTTTATGGATGGTTTTATCTCGCGTAATAAAATACTGAGATTGAACCACAGCAAAGGTTTACATCACAACCCAAATGCTTGAAACCGAATCTGATTTCTGACATCACCACAATGCTCAAAGGACCAAGACCACTCCAATGATTAAAGCAAGTCAATGATCATAGAAGAATTGGTTGAATGAATTGTGGGAGGAAAGGAAGTACCCTGAGAAAACCCACGGATACGACCTTGTTCACCACAAACTTACTAGGCTGGGAATCGAAACAATAAGGACCCCATGCTCCAGAGAAAGAGCTCTACCACTTAGCTACCGCGCCAAAGATTAAATTGTTAATTATAATAGAGAAATTGGTGGAATAATAAGTGGGAAGAAGCGGGAGTATCCTGAGAAAACCCACGGATACGATCTTGTCCAACACAAACTTATTTGGCCCACCAGAGGAAACGCTCTACCCCTGAGCCACCGCGTCCAATGATTAAAGTATGTCAATGATAATAGAAGAATTGGTGGAATGAAGTGTGGGAGGAAGCGAGAGTACCCTGAGAAAACCCACGGATACGATCCTGTCCACCATACAACTTACTTGGCTAGGGAACGAAACAATAAGAACCCCATGCCCGAGAAGAAGCGGTCTACCATTGAGCCACCGCGTCCAATGATTAAAGCAAGTGAATGATAATACAGGAATTGGTGGAATGAAACGTAGGAAGAAGCGGGAGTACCCTGAGAAATCCGACTAATACGATCATGTCCACCACAAACTTACTTGGCCAGGAATCGAAACAATAAGAACGCCACACACAAGAAGAAGCGCTCTATCACTGAGCCACCGTGCCCAATGAATAAAGTAAGTCAGTGATAATAGAGGGATTGGTGGAATGAAAAGCGAGTAGAAGCAGGAGTACCCTGAGAAAACCCACGGATACGATCCTGTCCACCACAGAACTTACTTGGCAATGGTTCGAGAAAATAAGGAGCTTACGCACGAGAGGAAGCGCTCTACCACTGAGCCACCGCGCCCAATGATTAAAGCAAGTCAATGATAATAGAGGAATTGGTGGAATGAGAGGTGCGAAGAAACGGGAGTACCCTGAGAAAAACCACGTATACGATCTTGTCCACCACAAACATACTTGGCCGGAGATCGAAACAATAAAAACCCCACGCACCAGACTAAGCGGTCTACCATTGAGCCACCGTGCCCCACAACAAGAACAAGAAAATTGGAAGTTACTAGGAAACATTTTAAGAAGGAATATCTTTCAATGGTAAAGACCACTGTCCGTTGATCGTCTTTTAATAACTCCATGAGCAGAAAAGACTGATACGTCCCTCTCCTATTATGTCTTTTTAAAACCATATACGTTATCCGGATATTATCCTTTATTCGTCATTCGGATGTAATCAGTTATCCGAATGTAATATTATCCAGATATCTGTTATCACAATTTTATAAATTATCCGGTTAAATCCATTATCCGGATATTATCCGACATCCAGATATTATCCGTATCCGTCATCCGGATATCATCCGTTATCCGCATCTTACCAGTCATCCGTTATCCGGATATTATCCGTCAGCCGGATATTATCGGTTATCCGTCATCCGTTTTATTATCCGTCAACCGGATATTGCAAATTCGGATAAGTTTCTTTCCGAGATCAGAATAAAAAATTATCCAGATGTGGCCATCCCTAATCAGCATCGTCAGAAACATACACGAACTAAATGTCTTCACAGTCTGCTACACAAGAGCAGGGGTGGATCTAGGGGGCGATCATGGCGATTGCCCCCAGAAAGGGAATCTTTCTTATTTTATATATAAATAAAACTCATTCCAGAGTTTGGAGCTCTTAAAGGTAACTCTAAGTAGGAGTATTATTAACCACCGAGCCTCCAGAAGTCGATCGTAGATCCACCTCTGGACAAGAGAATGGGAAACACTTATTATTCACATTCAGTTTGCACATCTCAACAAATAAACAATATTTTCATTCACTTCCATCTACTACTTCATTCTACTGAATTGTAACGACTTTTTGTGTTTAAAAATAATTATTCATTTTTCAATAATTGTAAATGTTTATAAGTTCAGTAATTTACCATGAATAGTCAACTAGAAGTGTTTTTATAACTAAGAAATAACAACATGAACTGTGAAATATCTTCTCACAAACTGTCGAGAGTTGAGAGTCGACAAATTTTACTCTTTCGTTTACCGATTACCTCGAAACCGCAGTAGCCAGAATTAGCCCAGAGTAGGGGACTTATATTAAGAAAATGAAAATCTCAGGAAAATGCAGAAGTCTTTTAGTCTGAGAGAAAAAAAGGAATGAAATCACTAATTTCTAGTTCTGTTAGTCTTGTAGCTCTTAGTCCGTACCAAAGTACTGATAGAAATATGGCCAATTAATTATGACTATTTTGTAGAACATTCCACTTTAATATCACAGGAAATTTATCTTCCGGCTTGCTTAGTTGTGAAAAGTTATAGAGTGTATTGGTATACTATGTAAAGTATGTGTACTGTCGCTGATTTGTGATAACAATCAGAAACAGAAGTAAAAGGTAAATTACAGTAATAGTTTTCTGTTAATTTTTGTATTCAAGGGGAGACGGAAAAGCTACCTTTATCTTAACATTCGTTTTTCTTAAAATTTGTATTCGGGTTCACACCCTTCCTCCTCAACATTAAATACGGAAATGGAGAACTTATTTAGAATTTGATTGTTGATTCCAGTATATTTCAAGCATCACTTCACGGACCTGGGCCTGTGATATGTCGATACATCGCTGTCGATATATCTATATTATCATATATCAACATTCGATATCGCGAATATGTGGACATGAATATATTCTAAATTTTCCATATCGATATTCGGGGAGCGGCGAGGTATAAGGGACCCCTAAGACTTGCGACGGATGAAGAAATTAAACTTACTTTTTACAATATTGTTTTCTAATCATAATTTCTTTATTACCACAAATTGCAATGTAAATACATCCACTTGCAAATTTGCAATATTATATGGTATAATTTCTTAGGCGCCAGAACTTTTCTGTTCCCTGAAAAAAGTAACAAAAAGTCACGTGCGAAAGCAAGTGCTTCAGACTTTGAACTAGAATTTACCATAAGAAAGTTTTTTCTCTCTCTCTTGGAGATTTCCACCCTTTTTGGCCTTTGGGACCGCTCATTGACAAAACGTGCACACATGATCGCTATATGCTTTCATGCTCTTAGGCAGAGTCTGAGATTTTGAAGAAAAACGACTTTTTAATAATAATAATAATAATAATAATAATAATAATAATAATAATAATAATAATAATAATAATAATAATAATAATAATAATATAACAATGGGGTTTACAACGAGGGTCCCATTTCTTTATCTTACATGGGAGGGCCGCAAGTCTGCTACGCCACTTGTGTCCCCTATTCTGCGTTTGTCTCTTTTTCGTTTCGTTTAGCTATTTGTTTTGTGCTGTTAGGCTTTTATATGAAACCTTTATATTATGACTTTTTCTTTTTATGAGTTTCTTTTTTTGGGTGGGGAAAGGGAAAGAGAGAAATGCTTTCTTCTTATATCTGTTTCTTACCATTCATCTTGTTTGAACTGCTTAAGTAAGTCATTTTGTAACTTTTGATGTCATCCAACTCCATCACAATAATAAAATTGTCATTCTTAACAATTTGTTTTATTCTCTTATTTGCAGTTTGCCACACTGGTATATTTGTGACAAAATTGAGGTTTAGTCCAACGCCTTTCGAATTTGCAACCAACCCAACCGCCGAGATTTTTGGGTTGCTTGCTATTGCAGGAAAAGGAAAATTGCAGGTGGTAATGCACTTTTGGAGTCGTGTATACAATCGGATATAGTGTAGTGTCGGTGCAAGGGTGACTGCCAAAGGAACTGGAGTATTTCTTTGAGCATTTTATCAACCCTTGAATCAGGGAAATGAACAACAATCAAGTATAAGATTTCAACAATCAAAAATAAAAGTATATCATTCAAGTTAGAAGAACACTTAGAATTCGAAAGAAAGAGAGATACACATGTGTGATTGTTTTTTTTTTCTCTCTCAGCACAGAATAAACTCTCGGGAGAATAATTTAAATGAAAAGAATTGTTTAACGTATCACAGTTGTATCTTCTAGGCTAATGGTGACGGATGATAAATGAACGGCTTCCTGTCCAAGTTAAGAGTGTGTGAAAATAGGAAAAATAACTTTGATCCAGATTAAGTTTAAAACGACTCTGCATAGGACAGTCAGGTGGCATGTAAAGAAACATAACAAGTAATACCCAAAAATAAAAAGACCATATGTGATGAACGAATGTACAAGGGATTCTCCACATGATACAGAGATTCCCAAGTATTGAGTGAATACATATTGGACAAATGTAAGCTGCACTAAAGGGTTTCTTTCTCGTAATATTCCGTGGAATATGACACTTCTGTGTCCAGAAGCAACAAAAAAGGACGAAACATGAGATGTTGTACACGTTGCATAACGATACAAAGAAATACGATTGGACAGTATACTTGATCTATCCGTTAGGTGAATTTTCTTCGAAGGATAAATTTCCAGAGATTTTCCCCTCCCTTGGAGTTGGTAAACCGCCCCTTACCTTTCAGCTACGAAAAACTACATTGTTATTGAGAATATACCAAAATAGTGTGCTAGTGTAGCCCAGTTACATTTTGATTTTGTCACTGCTGAATAAAAGTTTCTAGACTAATGCTAAAAAAAAAAAAATGGGGGAAATCTTTTTTCGACGATCTAATGTACATTGGAGCGGAATGGAATACCTACATGGAGAAAAGAAAATGTGGCACTTTTGAGTAATGTAGCAGCACGTACGTAGCTCATAGTACTAAGGGATTGATGCTTTGGTCGCACACTTCGAAACTATCGTCCCTTGTGTGCCAGTTGCGAGTGCTTCGCAGAAGGCTGTCTTGGAGTTTTGTTGTTGAATGATGTCAATTAGCGTGGCTGTGTTGTAGTAGACATCTACGTAACTTGTGAATGATATACATAGTCCGATGCTCTGGTGTAACGTGTGGAATTGCTGTATAACCGGATAAAAAGTGTTGCGTTCAACGGTAGAGCGTTGTGTCCAGGTATTCACGGTCATGTAAAAGTGTAAACGTTGATTTTTAAGTAAAACTGATTGTGTTAATCTATACGTACCTGCGCAATGGCAGATAACTCTGTCCATGAGCTGGCACAAATGAACCTCATTTATGGAGAGACAATGGGAAATAGCCTAGAGGCGAGGCGTTTATATCGTGACCGTCGCCCTTAAAGGAGAGTAACTTTCCCTATATTTTTTCACGCCTCTACATTCGCCTTCGAGAGATAGGGTCTATTAAATTTTCCCTACGTGAAATCGGAGGAAATCGCACCATGTAGACAATTGAATTTGAAGACAGCGTATTTGGAATGATCAGAGACCGTCCTCAAACTAGCAGTAGCCACGTGTAGGGCTTAAAAATTCACACGCAACTCTAGTGAACGAGATTTAGTGTGAGCGTGCGATGCGGTATGGTGGATAATTTTGTAGTAGGAACTTACTTATTACCTGACCTCTGTGTGGGAGTACGTATCTTTTATTTTTACGTAATGTTCTCCCAAAATTGTTAGAACATGTACCCTTGAACATGAGACAGCTAATGTGATCCTAGCATGACAGCGTACCTGCACATTCTGACAGGAATATGCAGACTTACCTAAATGAAACATTTCCAGATCGTCGAATTGGAAGACAAGGACCTGAGTTACGACCACCTCGTTAACCCTACCTCACGCCCCTTGATTTTTTGTCGGGGAGGGGGTATGAAGCTCCTTTTGTATGCAACACTAGCCACGATAGCCGAAGAACTTCTTGCTCAAGTTAATATAGCTGCGGCAGTCATCTCTGAAATTTCAGGTGTGCTTGACCACACGCGGAAAAATTTGCATCGCCGAATGCGGTCAATGGTCAACA
This sequence comes from Thermobia domestica, assembly GCF_964235325.1. Classification (NCBI taxonomy): domain Eukaryota; kingdom Metazoa; phylum Arthropoda; class Insecta; order Zygentoma; family Lepismatidae; genus Thermobia; species Thermobia domestica. The sequence continues at coordinate 120,145,988 of NC_137455.1, forward strand.
ATATCAGGCTGTGAACTGTTATTCTTCATAGCTGTCTCATGTACACATACTACATTGTACAAACACTGTACAAGATATCTCTGAGTATTTCATAGTTATCCTACTTTGTACGAAACAGGAATCGGTAGTTTGAAACTGTATTTCTTTGTATCATTGTGCAACACGCACAACAACTTATGTTTCGTCGAGTTCAATTGCTTCTATGCTCGGAATTATTATCTTCCACAGAATTACGTACTACGGAAATATTTTAATGCAGCTTACTTTGGCCGAAATCGTACTCACTTGATTTATGAGAATCATTGTTGTCACGTAAAGAATCCTTTGTACTCCCGTTTATCATATATGATCTTTGCTGCTTTCTGTCTTGTGCACAGTCGTTATAAACCTAATCTGGATCAAAGTTATTTTTTCTATTTTCACACACTCTAAACTTGGACAGGAAGCCGTTCATTTATCATCCGTCACCATTAGCCTAGAAGATATAACTGTGACACGTTAAAGACTTCTTTTCATTTAAATTCTTCTTGCGAGAGTTTATTCTGTGCTGAGAGAGAGAGAAAAAAAACAATCACACATGTGTATCTCTCTTTCTTTCGAATTCTAAGTGTTCTAATTTGAACGATGTACTATTACTTTTGATTGTTGAAATCTTGTACCTGATTATTGCTGATTTTCCTCATTCTACCTTTAACAAAATACTCGAAGGAATTACTTTGGGAGTCATCCTTGCCCCGCCACTGCACTACATTCGATTGTACACTAATTAAATCTGACTAAATATAGTGGACATTCCTTTTTGTCCGATTTTGATCCTACAATTTGTCCTCGAATATGGCTATTTTTGCATTTCTCCGAAAATTTTAGTGGTCTTAGCTCCGAGGCATTTCTACACACAGGTTGATTTATACTTTTCGTTTTATCACGGGGTCAGAAATCACCTCTCGACGTTTACATTAATTAAGTTACAACACATATCTATATCTATATCTATACCTATCTATCTATCTATCTATATATCTATCTATCTATCTATCTATCTATCTATCTATCTATCTATACGTATTCACGTTTGAATGGGCGCCCTTTTGGTGGACTTGTCCACCGCACTCGTGAGTATCCCAGCACGGGCCTGCAGCCACTATTCCAACAGGGAAAGCAATATTATACGATACATGAAACAAGAGACACTATTCATATTATCAAACTTAACATTTTCGTTGTAACGCCGAAAATAAAGTACTAATTAGCAAGAATATTTGAAAACAAGATAGAATCTACTATTAAAAAGAAGAGGTAAAGATGTAAGTTAAAAATTGACAAGAAAGAGATTATCTTAAAAAGTTAGGATGCTATTCTGATATTAGTTCCATTAACCATTAGCAACAACGAACAAATAAACATACCAATATACTGTTGAACGTCATAACCTTGTATCATTGTTAAAATGTCTTATGTTTCTCTGAGATATTATTATACATTTTGTCAAATCGAAGTAATTGGCCTGTTTTAATATACAGTTTTAGCGGTTTTATCTGTGGAACAAATCATTTACGTTAATTTGCAATGCTAATTTTAATGCGACTGGTTAACAATAATCATGTTTTATTTTTTTAATAACTTTTCCATTCGTATGTCTTGGCATCTCTGCATTAAAACCACATATTATCACTATTCAGAAGTGATCAACTGTTAATTTAATGAGGGAAGAACGAGAATAATTAATAATCAAAAAGAATTAGTTAGTAGCCTCTGCACGTGCACCTTTGTTCTCCTGGTTTTGTTTCTACATCATAATTCAAACTCCCAGCCTTTACGAAAGTATTGCGAAGCACAAAATGTGCTTCTGTACATAATGCTTCATATTCACGAGCATTACATAGTTAAAAATAAACAAGACGGATTGGTTCTGCGTACATCCAATTTTGTCCTTCTTTTATTTGGTCTAGGAATTAATTCGTGCGTTTGGTACGCACACATTGAAGCTGTAGTACAAACACAAAATACATAAATACCTTAAGAAAAATATTGTCCATCGCTAGCCACCACTTTCGCCCATCTGTCAGGCAATGTACGGATTCCGTGGCGAAAGAAGTCCTCATCCTTGGAAGCGATCCAGTCAGAGACCCATGTTTCGATATCTTCTGAAGAAGTAAACCACTGTCCAATCAAATCGTTGTTCATGCAATCGAACAAGTAGTAGTCCGAAGGAGCAACGTCTGGTGAATACGGCGGGTGGGGTAAAACTTCCCATCCGACATTTTCTAAATAGGTTTTGACCGGTTTTGCGACATGTGGGCGAGCGTTATCATGTTGAACAATAAGTTTATCATGTCTGTTCTCCCATTCTGGTCGTGTTCTGGCCAGAGCTTGCTTCAAACGCATTAATTGTCGTCGATAACGTTCTACATTCATAGTTTCACCCGGTTGCAGCAGCTAATAGTACACCACACCTTTCATATCCCACCATATGCACAGCATAACCTTTGCACAGTGAATATCTCGTTTTGGTTGTGATAGACCTGGTTCACCTGGTTTCACCCAGGCCTTTTTTCGTTTAGGGTTCTCGTAATGGATCCACTTCTCATCACCCGTAATAATTCGATGCAGAAACCCCTTTCTGCTCTGTCGTTGAAGCAGCAATTCGCAAATGGTTTTTCGTCTTTCAACGTCTCTGTCTTTCAATTCATGTGGAACCCAATGTGACATCTTTTGAATCATTCCCATGGCTTTCAAGCGTTTGGAGACTGTTGTTTGATCAACGCCTAATGCTGCTGCAAGTTGTTCCTGCGTTTGACACGAATCCTGCTCGAGCAATGCTGTCAATTCTTCGTCTTGAAATTTTTTTGGCTGTCCAGCTCGCTCTTGGTCTGCCAAGCCGAAATCACCACTTCTAAACCGTGCAAACCACTTCTGACACGTTCGCTCAGCTAGAGCATGGTCACCATACACTTCCACCAAAATACGATGACTTTCAGTCGCACTTTTCTGCATGTTAAAGTAATGCAGCAGGACACCCCGCAAAAACACTTTATCAGGCACAAATTGCGCCATGTTCACTTAACTACAAACTGGTGTTGTTGACGCTTTAATCCACTGCCCTATACTACGAACGATACGCGATGACAGGGGTTTGCAACACATGTGTGGATACACGGAACTGTGGGACGCTCCGTTCGTTGCGCCATCTCTTGTCCACCCGCACGAATTAATTCCTAGACCAAATATTAAAAAAAAAAGAGAGAGAAAGAAAGAAAGAAGATAACCCTCACAATTTTTGGCCACACACGAGTAAACGCGTCGCCAAGCTTGTAAGTTTTTTTGTGGTTTCTTTCGTGAAATTTCAGATTGTTGCGTCTTTACCACCCCAGAGAGGAATTTTAATGAAGACAGTTCATCGACTGATATGAGACAAACGATAAATTTATTGAAAAAGTGTTACTTGTAGATTGTCACCAAGACACTTTAGGGAAAATGACCGTCGGTTTTAAACCACTATTGAGGCACTTCCCAAAACAAATTAACACACTCACATTTCAGAGTAGCTAGAGACGAACAAAGAGGAATAAGAATGACCAAAACGATGCCAAATGTATAAGAGAAATAAGCACACGAAATTGTAGTGTATAATTAAAACTTCACTTATTAAGAGTATATAATGAAATAGGTAATATTGCCGGAAAAGAATAATATTATTTAGTAGAGGGACGAGCGTGAAATAATGGGCTGTATAATGTACTATTAGAATTAGACGGGTAGAGATTTGGCAACAATTGAAACACAAGGTAGAAAGCAGCACCCAACCATATGAGAACCCGACACTTTCCTTCGGAAAAGAAAAACAATTCCAGAATTCAGCTTCTTAAGGGGCCAAGAATAGCACGACCGGACGCTTTTATTACTGGGCCAATATGCGAAGCATACAAACCGCATGATGACAGAAACGTACCAAAACAAATTTGTGTGGTCATTTTAAGGAGGTGTTCGCAGGACATGCTGGCATCTCTCGTAATTTATGAAGACACGTAACATGTATATACTACGAGGGGACCTGGTCAGAGTGCCGCTGTGAGGAAAAAAGAAAACGTTTTTAAAAAGCAATCCCAAGGCGAAAGAAAACAAAACATCAACGAACCAGAGAGGACGTAAAGAAGGGGAAAGGAGAAGAATCGTGCTTGTTTTAATTCTCTTAAGTAAAATAATTAGCTAATTGAAAGTATTGTAATACTTAAAAATGCTCGGAGCTGAGTTATAATATGTAACATTTAAATCTAAAAATAGTAAATGGAGCACTATTTCTTTAAAAGACTTTCTCTTTATCTCTCTCAATCTGTATATGATCTATTCACATACGTATAATTATATATCAGGTATAATTATATATTACGTATAATTATATATGTACAAATATTATCAATCCACTGCTAGGCAAAGGATCACCCACGACTTAGTTAAAAGAAATACGTAATCTGTGGAAATATTTGGAGATAAAATAGCATTATTATTATTATTATTATTATTATTATTATTATTATTATTATTATTATTATTATTATTATTGCTACTAGTAGTTAGCAATACAATAGAAAGAAATTGAGAAAAGGAGGATCATTCTAATATTGTATAGCCATTTCAAGTATGTTTCTGGGCTAAGAGATGGCGTTGCTATCGCCCTATCTTTTCAATGTAAATCAATATTCACAAAACATGATTAATAATTTTTACAAATACTGAACTATGTTCTTCACTGTCAGTCTATTTGAAGATGATGACTATACGCAGCAATTGCTCCGTGCAGATTTTCGAATTGTTGACTGGTTCATTGTTGATTTAAACTAATTGTTGCAGAGATATTCAATGCCTCTCCCCTTAAAATTAGTTCTAGGACTCTGGAATTCTGGTATTTAATACAGCATGATGTAGTCTATAGGTTCCAATGTGACAATTTTTCGACATTTTGTTCTTTCCATTGTTGCAAGCTTTTATTGTTGCAGAGAAATCCTATACTTCTCCCGTTCTATCATTTGTTCTAGGACACTGAAATTCTGGCATTTAGTATAGCGTGATGTAATGTATGAATCACAAGTTGACATTTTTTTGAAATTTTGTTCTTTCCATTGTTGTAAGCTTTTAATTGTTGGGAGAGGAATGCAATGCTTCTCGCATTACTGCTTGTTCTAGGACTTTGAAATTCTGGCATTTAGCAAAGAATGTAGTAGGCCTAATGTATGAATATGAAGGCGAAAATTTTATTATGTATTTTCGTTTCCATTGTTCTAACCTTTTAATTGTTGTGGAGAAATCTGATCCCTTTCCCGTTATCGTTTGCACAAGGACAATGAAATTCTGTCACTGGGTACAAAATGAAGTAATATATGAACCTCAAGGCGAAAATTTTACAGCATTTTGTTCTTTCCATTGTTGTAGGATTTTGATTGTTGAAGGAACCCAATGCTTTTCCCGTTATCGTTTATTCTAAGATTCTGAATTTTCAGCATTTGGTATACCGTAGTGTAGTGTATGATTCATAAGGTTATTTTCCGATATTTTGATCTTTCTATTATTGTAAGCTTTTAATTGTTGTAGAGGAATTAGATGCCTCTCGCATCATCGCTTGTTCTAGGTGTCTGAAATTCTGTCATTTAGTACAGGACCAAGTGATCTATGAGTTTTTAAATGAAAAATTTACTACAATTTATTCTTTCCATTGTTGTAAGTTTGTAAACCAACCATTGTTTTGAACCAACTTAATTTATGCAAAATGTTTTGGTTATTCTGGGTATTATAATAATGGACATATTCAGTTTAACCAAACCCACAGTTTTCCCCCGCTTTCTTTCACATCGGTTTTCTTTCCAAGTGTCCAATTTCGTTTCTCCCTCCAATTCGTTTCAGTGTCCTTGAGGGGAGGGATAACATCCTTCTGAAGACACTGGACACGACCGTCTTGTGAGTTTCTCTCTAAACACCACACACACACACAATATAACTATACATTCACACGTACCTTTCTGTTACACATTATACGTGGAAACAAATACCAACCACGCAAAGGTTTCTCAGGAACATTTATGAACAATTTAGAATATCTAACTCTAAAACTGAGATTAGAAAATTTTGGTTTCAAATTTGATAAATACAATCAATACGGTTTTCAAGCGAGCAAATGCAGCTACATGCTATGACTACTCGCCGCGTGTTGTTGAGGGGAAACAATATTGTTTCAATGTCTTATTACTGCATCCATAAAACTCATGTAAATGGACTGGATTAGATTGGATAAAGCTCTCACCGCTGACAGCAAAAAACCTTTGAGTTATTTTGTCTTTACACAGCTATACTGATCTTATGAAATTATGTAAAAATATTTAAATAAATAAATAAAACTAAACCAAGGATTGTTTACACTTGTTTGTTATCTTTAATTTAAAAAAGCTATTAATTATATTTCTGAAATTTCCTCAAGCACGATTATTTATATTCAAAAGCATTATCAGTTAATTTATTAATCTTCCCAAGATTACTCGCAATTGACAAGGAATGAAATCAGTGAAGCCATATCTAGCATCTTGGTGCTAGATCTAGCATAATCCACATGCATTTAGCATCTAGCATCTTGACTTTAGCATCCAGGCCAAATCTAGCATAATTTCATTTTCCCCTCTGGTGAACAAGAAAAGAACGAAAATTTACATGGTTCAAGGACCGTAGGGAATTATTCTTTTTAGTTGAAGCGATAGTTGGAGCAATGAAACCAGTCAATATTTCTGCGGTTGTAATTTTTTTGTTGAATTCAGAGCAAACGCAAATGTTCAAAAATTGCAAACATAACTCTGCAAAACACTTAGCAATAGCTTTATTACTGTCAACTGAAACCTGAATGTGGGATGTTTCTCCCTTTCAATTTACAGCTTGAGAGGGGAGGGATGTGAGCGTCAGGGGACAGCTAGTAATACACTAAAATAAATGCTTCAGGGCTGTGTCGGAAGCGGCATGTTGTGTATATATTTCTTAAAATGTTATCCATTCATAAAATATAAATTCGACCATCCTCCCCTATAACGTGCCATTTATCATCATTCCTGACAGCGTCATATTGGTTTTGTACGTGAATAGAGTTAATACACTTCATTAAAATAATGAAGATAAAGAGGGGCGGGTCTTTAAAATTAGTTAGGAAAGATGATTTGAAAATCTGGCATAATTTACAAAAATCTAGCATAATTCAGAACCATGTTTAGCATCATCGCGAGTCTCGAGTGTGGCAACCCTGAATGAAATTCATTCATTTCTTGAAGTGTACTTAGCATCATCAACTTTTTTCTTTTTCTTAATCGTCTCTTTTCATTTTAAGTCCGTTTGTGCGCTGTATGTACTCGTTTGAGGACACATGTCAAATTTGTGCATTTACTATCAGAAGACAAACTAAAATAAATGTTTTACTCTTCTCCACTTTTGAATTTCCAAGCCCTTTCTTTGTTCGAGTATTGTTCGTATAAGAATCTATACACTTTCCCAACTATATAGACGTTTAGAGACTGAGATCATAAGATTTTAATAAGATAAGTAATCACTTCCAATTTCAATCAATCTTTGTCGCTTGGAGGACGATACGATGGGTCACTGATGGAGCGTTCACCTCTAGTGTCAGGCATCCCTGGTTTGATCCCGCCAACGCAAATTTGTGGTGAAAAACACTGTAGCCCTAGTTTTCTCGGGGCTTTTCCATTTCCAAAAACATTCTCATTCCGCCAATTCTATCATAATCATTCACTTCCATTACAATCACCATGTTTTCTTCTCTTATCGTTACTGGAAAGTAAAAATTATCCAGAAAGCAACCAAAAGTGTTGTTGAATTAAAGCATTACTGAGAAATCGGACTATTCGATTATGCATATAGCAGTGATGGAATGGGACATGGGCCACTTGGGTCTCGACTTTTGTCTGAGTCATCCGGGTCTGGGTCTCGCTTCTCAGACTTGGTCTGATTCGGTGACTGAACGAACCCGGAGACCCAATCATATCCGGAAACTCAGATACACCTGGTGACTGAGAAGCAACCGAAATAGCTCTCCAGAATTACTGCAAAATTTTATTTTATACTTGATTAATGATGTTTACTGCTTGAGCTAGAACATTCATTTGCCCGATTCTTGATGTGACATTTCTTAATCAAGATATCATGTTTTGAATATTTCAAATATAAGTTCATGTTTATTCGTCTTCAAGCATGCGGTTTTTGATTATAGGCTATACAAAAAAGAATTAACAAAAACTTATTAACCTCAGCGGTATTTTTTATGTTCTAAACAAGAAGCTTTACAGGTCGATTAAACATTAACGATCTCTCATAAGAGAAACATGTGACTTATCTTTTCTTTGCGATTTTGAATGTTGGTACTTTTATAAGCGTTGCAGTTATCTTTCAGTGCAATACTTGACACAAAGAAGCAAACAAGCGAAAAATAAAATTATATTTAGTGAAAAGGCGATTACAGAGGAGAGAATCAGGTTTGTTAGAACTGCATTAGTAGCCTCACACACACTTCTCATGTATATGGCGACGTTCCATCTCTGGGTTCTATCGAATAATCGGGTCACTCCGGATGGCTGATCGTGGTTTCTCAGCCATGGGTCTTTCTGGGTCTGATTGCAGTGTGTCTTCCGAGCCATGTTTCACGAAGTTCGTGACCTATTCCATCAGTAGTAGACTATCTATATGGCAACATCAAACATGTTATAAGAAAAACAGAAATATTGGAAAGATATTGAAATAAAAAAAAAAAAAAAAATAGAAAACATTGAACATTGAATATTGAAAATATCAAATACAGAAAACATCGATTCGTAAATATTTCGGTATTGATGTTTAGATATTCGAAAATATCTTACGGATGGATCAATATATCGAAATATTGCACAGCCCTAGTTAGGATGCAGATAAGCATGTAGCCACACGTCTCATATCGACTCGTTCTCGCATTCTCCAAACAAACGATGTTTAAATACACTGTCTAGTATCAAACTCGTTATTTGGCTTGGTCTTCAAAGTAGAATTTCTACCACAGAATTATTGTGGTTTCTGAATCCGCGATAATCAAATTTGTGTGCTGTCAATAATTACCTTTGTTATTAAACATGGAAAACAAGTGACGTTATCTACCTGATCTTTGCTTTTTCATCATATACAACTCAAGCTCACATTATGATAAACCAAATACCGTATTGGCCGAACATTTTGTTACCATTTCAATTGTGAAAAATTAGGGTGCGTTATATATTCCCGACCTTACTAAAATTATGGCACTTGTTCACATCATATGCTGCTTCAAGTGTGATGCAAGTAATAAGATCAAAGATAGAACCTGTTACTCGGACGCTGAATTCATATCAAAAAGCCATTAGTCGCTGTCACTTATCGTTTTTATTCTATGTCGATAAAGGTTGAAACTAAAAATCGTTTATTTCAACCATTTTCGGATTGAAGAGAGGCCTAAGGGAGGAGATCAAACCTATCTTTGGGACACTGAATCAATTGCTAAAAACCACATCTTGATAGCATTTACAGTTTTCGCTTTACGGAAATCAGGATTGAAACCGGAAGTAATAGTATATTTTAGTCAATTTAGGTTTCGGTAGAATTTGTGGATAGTCATAACATGTCACCTTGAGATGCTCAATCGTTTACCCCCCCCCCCCAAAAAAAAAAACTTTTGGCTATCTGTTACCGATATAAGTTAATGGTCATAAAAATGAAACCGGAAGTAATAGTAAATTTGAGCCACTTCTTGTTTTGGTAGTGTTGTGGATAGTCATATTATGTTGTCTTGAGACGCTGAATTGTTTGTAAAAACCGTTTCTTGCTATCTGTTACTATTTTCGTTCTATGGTAAAAAAAAAAAAAAGTTGAAACCTGAACCGGAAATAGCTAATTTGAATCACTTCCAGTACTAAAAGAGAGTTAACGAAGCAAGTGGAACTTACTCTTGAAACGATAAATAGTTTTCAAAATACCGCTTTTCTATATACCGGTATTCTGAATCGATTGCAAAAATTCGCATCACGATATCTCTTGCCGTTTTTGCTCTGATACTTGTCAAGACATAGACAACGCCCCTTATGCACAGCATAGTTTGGAGTCTAAAAGAGGGATCAGTGTGAAGTTGGCCAACTTCATTTTGTAAATATATATTGAATTGTTTCGAACGAACTTTTTTTTTTCAAAACTGTCAATAACAAAGGATTGATTTTGGTTTTGAATCGAAATTTAAAGAGGGAGAGGCTCCATACACATATCAAAATACCGATATATTGTTTTTGATGCATTTATTTTTATACAATCGTGCAACAGCTTTATCATTCTGTGCATACATATATTCAAAATTGCGAGTAAAATGAAAAATTAGTCCATTTTACGCAACTAGGTGAATCGTATGATGTATAACGATGCTTGAGTCAAAAGTTACTCGCAGTGGCGGATGCAGGAACATATTTTGGGAGAGGTTTCTCATAGTTTTTTTTAAGGGGGCGTTAATCTACGGCTTAAGTGGAATCCAAACCATATGAGCTCCAACCGGGAATCAAATTCGGGTCTCCTTCGCCGAAGACGCTTATGCTAAGCATATAGGCAATAGCTTATAGACTATTTTGTGTTTACATAGCTTAGGCATATAGTATCTAAATTACTACTTTGAAAAAAAAATGGATACACTGTAACAGCTCTTTTCTCCATAAATACAACACTGACGCCCACCGCTATTGCTTCATTGCAAGTATTTACGTCACATGCTTTCTTAATAAACAAACAAAAAAAAATCGAATTTACACCTTTCATCGTTTTCTGCATCTCATAATGCATAGTAAGGGAGTTCATACATAAAAATATACTCTCTAATATGTAAGAGTACAGTTTTTATATATAACACTAAACTTAGCAAGATATCTCACTATACTTGTTTTCTTCATCCGAAAAAAAAATAATAAAAAGTATGGGTCTCGTTCCACTTATATTTCCTAGACATGAGATTATGTTGGGTAATGGACTACACTGTGAGGATCGATCTTTCATGTTGACCTATGCACTAGCCCAGGATCTCAACTTTCCGATAACGCGGACCCCTGTTCATTCGGGAAGTGATCTGCAGACCCCCTTGCAATGCTAATTTGAAATTTCACATGCTATTAAAAATATACTGACAAGAAAAAGATCAAGAAAAATAATGCAATACGTAATTTATTCTAAAGATACATGATTGTTTCCTATTGAAGGAAATTTGAATTGAAAATACAGTCACTTTCAAGACTAAAAATCATTAAAAAAAAAAAAAAAGTAAGGAAATACTTTGCTCAACAACATTCTCAAATCTGTGGGGTCACTAATGTGAGAAATGAAATTCTTTGTGTTTTCTCCATAATTACATTGAAATGTGGAATACTTTTTGTCACCAGCAATCTTAGGTCCGATTTCACATTAAGACGATTTCGCTTTTAAGGTTTAATACTGCAAATAACAGAAAAGGTCTGCTTGCATAACTAAGTGATAGGGAAAGGCATCAAATGTTGCAATGCCTTTTCAGACAACTCTTCCTACTGACAGCGCACACACAAACCAATTTGAGTCAAAAGTTACTCGCAGTGGCGGATGTAGGAAAATATTTTGGGAGAGGTTTCTCATAGACATTTTTAAATACATGAATTTTGAGAGGATTGATGTTTATAAGCATAGAAATGACTAATATTTACTTTTCTTTTAAAAAAATCTGGAATTGGTGGTAGTGCTGGGAGCTTTATGCCACTTGAAGAGGAAATCAATGAAATTACGAGGCATCCTACAGCTAATGTACAACTGCTCCTGAAAAAGTACCATAACAAAGAAGAAATATCTCTCACTTGAAGTAGTCCTATATAACCGTTGACAGCCTCAGGGCAGAAATTTAGTAAAGTAGGCCCCTTTCTAATTATAAACAGTTTATTTAAATCGGCGGAGTGTAAAACAGTATTATGTTGTCAAGTTGGGAAATATCTGTAATTCAAAAGAACTTTGGAACTCACCTCGTATATAAAGTATTTAAATACCATTTCCCCCTTCTCATATTATTCTTTGTTCATTAAAGGACCTTCCCCTTTGTAATTGTAAACACTCTATTTAAATTTGCGGGGTGTAAAATAGTATTATGTTGTCAAGTGAGGAGGTATCTGTAATTCAAAAGAACTATAAAACTCACCTCGAATATAAAATATTTAAAAATTATTTTCCCCTTTTTATATTATTATATGTTGTAGAAAGGGTCTTCTCCTTTGTAATGTTAACCAGTTTATTTAGATCGGTGGGGTGTAAAATAGTATTATGGTGTCAAGTTGGCAGATATCCGTAATTCAAAAGAACTTTGCAACTCACCTAGTTTATTAAGTATTTAAATATTATTTCACCCGTTTTATATTAATATATGTTGTAGAAAAGACCTTCCTCTTTGTAATGATAAACAGTTTGTTTAGATCTACGGGGTGTAAAATAGTATTATGGTGTCAAGTTGGCAGATATCTCTAATTCAAAAGAACTTTGGAACTCACCTAGCATATAAAGTATTTAAATATTATTTCCCCCTTTTATATTAACATATGTTGTAGAAAGGACCTTCCTCTTTGTAATGATAGACAGTTTATTTAGATCGACGGGGTGTAAAATAGTCTCATGGTGTCAAGTTGGCAGATATCTGTAATTCAAAAGAACTTTGGAACTCGCCCTGTATATTAAGTATTTAAATATTATTTCCCCCTTTTTATATTATTATATGTTGTAGAGAGAAGCTTCCTCTTTCCAATGATAAACAGTTTGTTTAGATCGACGGGGTGTAAAATGGTATTATGGTGTCAAGTTGGCAGATATCTGTAATTCAAAAGATCTTTGGAACTCACCTCGTATATAAAATATTTAAATATTATTTCCCCCTTTTATATTAACATATGTTGTAGAAAGGACCTTCCTCTCTGTAATGATACACAGTTTATTTAGATCGACGGGGTGTAAAATAGTCTCATGGTGTCAAGTTGGCAGATATCTGTAATTCAAAAGAACTTTGGAACTCGCCTCGTATATTAAGTATTTAAATATTATTTCCCCCTTTTTATATTATAATATTTTGTAGAGAGAAGCTTCCTCTTTCCAATGATAAACAGTTTGCTTAGATCGAAGGGGTGTAAAATGGTATTATGGTGTCAAGTTGGCAGATATCTGTAATTGAAAAGAACTTTGGAACTCGCCTCGTATATTATGTATTTAAATATTATTTCCCCCTTTTTATATTATTATATGTTGTAGAAAGAAGCTTCCTCTTTCCAATGATAAACAATTTGTTTGGATCGACGGGGTGTAAAATAGTATTATGGTGTCAAGTTGGCAGATATCTGTAATTCAAAAGAACTTTGGAACTCACCTAGCATATAAAGTATTTAAATATTATTTCCCCCTTTTTATATTAATATATGTTGTAGAAAGAAGCTTCCTTTTTCTAATGATAAGCAGTTTATTTGGATCGACCGGGTGTAAAATAGTATTATGGTGTCAAGTTTGCAGATATCTGTAATTCAAAAGAACTTTGGAACTCGCCTCGTATATTAAGTATTTAAATATTATTTCCCCCTTTTTATATTATTATATGTTGTAGAAAGAAGCTTCCTCTCTGTAATGATACACAGTTTATTTAGATCGACGGGGTGTAAAATAGTCTCATGGTGTCAAGTTGGCAGATATCTATAATTCAAAAGAACTTTGGAACTCGCCTCGTATATTAAATATTTAAATATTATTTCCCCCTTTTTATATTATTATATGTTGTAGAAAGAAGCTTCCTCTTTCCAATGATAAACAATTTGTTTGGATCGACGGGGTGTAAAATAGTTTTATGGTGTCAAGTTGGCAGATATCTCTAATTCAAAAGAACTTTGGAACTCACCTAGCATATAAAGTATTTAAATATTATTTCCCCCTTTTTATATTAATATACGAGGGCTATCCAGAAAGTAGATTACGTTTTGGAATAAAAAATCAACAAAGTATAGGAAACAAATTTTATTATATACAGATGAAAGCCACACACAAATACTACTTTTCGACATAGTCACCATTCAAATTAAGGCATTTATCGTAGCGATGTACGAGCTTGGAAATTCCTTCGTCGAAAAATTCGGCCGCCTGCGACTTCAACCACTTCGTTACCTCTTCTTGCAGCTGTTCGTCGTCATCAAAACGCTGCATAGCCAGCCACTTCTTCATTGCTGGGAATAGGTGGAAGTCGCTCGGTGCCAGGTCGGGACTGTACGGCGGATGAGGAAACAACTCCCACTGAAAAGATTCAAGAACTTCACGCGTGACATTTGCCGTGTGGGGCCGCGCGTTGTCGTGAATCAACAAGATCTTAGAGCTCAACATTCCTCTGCGCTTGTTTTGAATTGCTCTTCTGAGGTTTTGCAGAGTTTGGCAATACCTTTGAGCGTTTATTGTAGTGCCTCTTTCCAGGAAGTCCACCAAAATCACACCTTTTCTGTCCCAAAAAACAGTCGCCATCATCTTCCTTGCCGACATTGTTTGCATGCATTTCTTGGGTTTTTGGGGAGAACCTGTGTGCCCCCACTGCATTGATTGCAATTTCGTTTCACAGTTCACGTGTTTCACCCATGTTACGTCACCAGTAACGATGCGATCGAGTAAAGAGTCACCATCCTTATTGTAGGCGTCCAAAAAGTGCAACGCTGCAGCCATTCGCTGATTTTTGTGGTCCTCTGTCAAGATTTTTGGAATCCATCTTGCACAAAACTTGTGGTAACCAAGCTTTTCGCTGATGATTTCGTGCAACAAACTTCGCGAAATTTGTGGAAAACTCAAAGAAAGTTCCGTTATTGTGAACTTTCGATTTTCACGGACTTTAACATCGACTTTTTCGACAAGTTCGGCAGTCACTTTGCTGGGTCTCCCACTTCGATCTTCGTCGTGAACATTGGTTGGGCCATTTTTAAATCTTATGACCCACTGTCGCACTCCACCTTCAGTGATAATGTTGTCCCCATACACTTCACACAGCTGCCGATAGATTTCTATCGGTTTACAGTTTTTTGCTGTCAGAAACCTTATTACTGCACGCACCTCGCAGCTCGCGGGATTTTCAATTAACGCAGACATTTCAAACCGTCACAGTATCTTAACGGAGCACAGCACGAACCTCTCACTAGCACGGCTAGATGCCGACTGAGCTGCGCAACGCTCTGACCCCAAGATGGCCGCGCTAGCCACGCCCCTAGCGGACACAGACGAAAACGTAATCTACTTTCTGGATAGCCCTCGTATGTTGTAGAAAGAAGCTTCCTCTTTCTAATGATAAGCAGTTTATTTGGATCGACCGGGTGTAAAATAGTATTATGGTGTCAAGTTGGCAGATATCTGTAATTCAAAAGAACTTTGGAACTCGCCTCGAATATTAAGTATTTAAATATTATTTCCCCCTTTTTAAATTATTATATGTTGTAGAAAGAAGCTTCCTCTCTGTAATGATACACAGTTTATTTAGATCGACGGGGTGTAAAATAGTCTCATGGTGTCAAGTTGGCAGATATCTATAATTCAAAAGAACTTTGGAACTCGCCTCGTATATTAAATATTTAAATATTATTTCCCCCTTTTTATATTATTATATGTTGTAGAAAGAAGCATCCTCTTTCCAATGATAAACAGTTTGTTTAGATCGAAGGGGTGTAAAATGGTATTATGGTGTCAAGTTGGCAGATATCTGTAATTGAAAAGAACTTTGGAACTCGCCTCGTATATTATGTATTTAAATATTATTTCCCCCTTTTTATATTATTATATGTTGTAGAAAGAAGCTTCCTCTTTCCAATGATAAACAGTTTGTTTAGATCGAAGGGGTGTAAAATGGTATTATGGTGTCAAGTTGGCAGATATCTGTAATTGAAAAGAACTTTGGAACTCGCCTCGTATATTAAGTATTTAAATATTATTTCCCCCCTTTTATATTAATATATGTTGTAGAAAGGACCTTCCTCTTTGTAATGATAAACAGTTTGTTTAGATCGACGGGGTGTAAAATGGTATTATGGTGTCAAGTTTGCAGATATCTGTAATTCAAAAGAACTTTGGAACTCACCTCGTATATAAAGTATTTAAATATTATTTCCCCCCTTTTATATTAACATATGTTGTAGAAAGGACCTTCCTCTTTGTAATGATACACAGTTTATTTAGATCGACGGGGTGTAAAATAGTCTCATGGTGTCAAGTTGGCAGATATCTGTGATTCAAAAGAACTTTGGAACTCGCCTCGTATATTAAGTATTTAAATATTATTTCCCCCTTTTTATATTATTATATGTTGTAGAAAGAAGCTTCCTCTTTCCAATGATAAACAGTTTGTTTAGATCGACGGGGTATAAAATGGTATTATGGTGTCAAGTTGGCAGATATCTGTAATTCAAAAGAACTTTGGAACTCACCTCGTATATAAAGTATTTAAATATTATTTCCCCCCTTTTATATTAAAATATGTTGTAGAAAGGACCTTCCTCTTTGTAACGATACACAGTTTATTTAGATCGACGGGGTGTAAAATAGTCTCATGGTGTCAAGTTGCCAGATATCTGTAATTCAAAAGAACTTTGGAACTGGCCTCGTATATTAAGTATTTAAATATTATTTCCCCCTTTTTATATTATTATATGTTGTAGAGAGAAGCTTCCTCTTTCCAATGATAAACTGTTTGTTTAGATCGACGGGGTGTAAAATGGTATTATGGTGTCAAGTTGGCAGATATCTGTAATTCAAAAGATCTTTGGAACTCACCTCGTATATAAAATATTTAAATATTATTTCCCCCTTTTATATTAACATATGTTGTAGAAAGGACCTTCCTCTCTGTAATGATACACAGTTTATTTAAATCGACGGGGTGTAAAATAGTCTCATGGTGTCAAGTTGGCAGATATCTGTAATTCAAAAGAACTTTGAAACTCTCCACCTTTATTAAGTATTGAAATATTATTTCCCCTTTTTATATTAAAATATGTTGTAGAAAGGACCTTCCTCTTTGTAATGATACACAGTTTGTTTAGATCGACGGGGTGTAAAATGGTATTATGGTGTCAAGTTGGCATATATCTATAATTGAAAAGAACTTTGGAACTCGCCTCGTATATTAAGTATTTAAATATTATTTCCCCCTTTTTATATTATTATATGTTGTAGAAAGAAGCTTTCTCTTTCCAATGATAAACAGTTTGTTTAGATCGACGGGGTGTAAAGTGGTATTATGGTGTCAAGTTGGCAGATATCTGTAATTGCAATGAAATTTGGAACTGGCCTCGTATATTATGTATTTAAATATTATTTCCCTCTTTTTATATTAATATATGTTGTAGAAAGAAGCTTCCTCTTTCTAATGATAAACAATTTGTTTGGATCGACGGGGTGTAAAATAGTATTATGGTGTCAAGTTGGCATATATCTGTAATTGAAAAGAACTTTGGAACTCGCCTCGTATATTAAGTATTTAAATATTATTTCCCCCTTTTTATATTAATATATGTTGTAGAAAGAAGCTTCCTCTTTCTAATGATAAACAATTTGTTTGGAGAGACTGGGTGTAAAATAGTATTATGGTGTCAAGTTGGCATATATAGGTAATTCAAAAGAACTTTGGAACTCAGTTCGTATATTAAGTAGGCTATTTAATTATTATTTCCCACTTTTTATATTGTTGTATGTTGTAGAAAGAACCTTCCTCTTTGTAATGATACACAGTTTATTTAGATCGACGTGGTGTAAAATAGTCTCATGGTGTCAAGTTGGCAGATATCTGCAATTAAAAAGAACTTTGAAACTCTCCTTTTTTATTAAGTATTCAAATATTATTTCCCCTTTTTATATTAAAATATGTTGTAGAAAGGACCTTCCTCTTTGTAATGATAAACAGCTTGTTTAGATCGAAGGGGTGTAAAATGGTATTATGGTGTCAAGTTTGCAGATATCTGTAATTCAAAAGAACTTTGCAACTCACCTCGTATATAAAGTATTTAAATATTATTTCCCCCCTTTTATATTAACATATGTTGTAGAAAGGGCCTTCCTATTTTTAATGATACACAGTTTATTTAGATCGACCGGGTGTAAAATAGTCTCATGGTGTCAAGTTGGCAGATATCTGTAATTCAAAAGAACTTTGGAACTCGCCTCGTATATTAAGTATTTAAATATTATTTCCCCCTTTTTATATTATTATATGTTGTAGAAATAAGCTTCCTCTTTCCAATGATAAACAGTTTGTTTAGATCGACGGGGTGTAAAATGGTATTATGGTGTCAAGTTGGCAGATATCTGTAATTCAAAAGAACTTTGGAACTCACCTCGTATATAAAGTATTTAAATATTATTTCCCCTTTTTTATATTAACATATGTTGTAGAAAGGACCTTTCTCTTTGTAATGATACACAGTTTATTTAGATCGACGGGGTGTAAAATAGTCTCATGGTGTCAAGTTGGCAGATATCTGTAATTCAAAAGAACTTTGGAACTCGCCTCGTATATTAAGTATTTAAATATTATTTCCCCCTTTTTATATTATTATATGTTGTAGAAAGAAGCTTCCTCTTTCCAATGATAAACAGGTTGTTTAGATCGACGGGGTGTAAAATAGTCTTATGGTGTCAAGTTTGCAGATATCTGTAATTCAAAAGAACTTTGGAACTCACCTCGTACATAAAGTATTTAAATATTATTTCCCCTATTTTATATTAACATATGTTGTAGAAAGGACCTTCCTCTTTGTAATGATAGACAGTTTATTTAGATCGACGGGGTGTAAAATAGTCTCATGGTGTCAAGTTGGCAGATATCTGTAATTCAAAAGAACTTTGGAACTCGCCTCGTATATTAAGTATTTAAATATTATTTCCCCCTTTTTATATTATTATATGTTGTAGAAAGAAGCTTCCTCTTTCCAATGATAAACAGTTTGTTTAGATCGAAGGGGTGTAAAATGGTATTATGGTGTCAAGTTGGCAGATATCTGTAATTGAAAAAACTTTGGAACTCGCCTCGTATATTATGTATTTAAATATTATTTCCCCCTTTTTATATTATTATATGTTGTAGGAAGAAGCTTCCTCTTTCCAATGATAAACAGTTTGTTTAGATCGACGTGGTGTAAAATAGTCTCATGGTGTAAAGTTGGCAGATATCTGTAATTAAAAAGAACTTTGAAACTCTCCTCCTTTATTAAGTATTGAAATATTATTTCCCCTTTTTATATTAAAATATGTTGTAGAAAGGACCTTCCTCTTTGTAATGATAAACAGCTTGTTTAGATCGAAGGGGTGTAAAATAGTCTTATGGTGTCAAGTTTGCAGATATCTGTAATTTAAAAGAACTTTGGAACTCACCTCGTATATAAAGTATTTAAATATTATTTCCCCCCTTTTATATTAACATATGTTGTAGAAAGGACCTTCCTATTTGTAATGATACACAGTTTATTTAGATCGACGGGGTGTAAAATAGTCTCATGGTGTCAAGTTGGCAGATATCTGTAATTCAAAAGAACTTTGGAACTCGCCTCGTATATTAAGTATTTAAATATTATTTCCCCCTTTTTATATTATTATATGTTGTAGAAAGAAGCTTCCTCTTTCCAATGATAAACAGTTTGTTTAGATCGACGGGGCGTAAAATGGTATTATGGTGTCAAGTTGGCAGATATCTGTAATTGAAAAAACTTTGGAATTCGCCTCGTATATTATGTATTTAAATATTATTTCCCTCTTTTTATATTATTATATGTTGTAGAAAGAAGCTTGCTCTTTCCAATGATAAACAGTTTGTTTAGATCGACGTGGTGTAAAATAGTCTCATGGTGTAAAGTTGGCAGATATCTGTAATTAAAAAGAACTTTGAAACTCTTTTCCTTTATTAAATATTGAAATATCATTTCCCCTTTTTATATTAAAATATGTTGTAGAAAGGACCTTACTCTTTGTAATGATAAACAGCTTGCTTAGATCGAAGGGGTGTAAAATAGTCTCATGGTGTCAAGTTGGCAGATATCTGTAATTCAAAAGAACTTTGGAACTCGCCTCGTATATTAAGTATTTAAATATTATTTCCCCCTTTTTATATTAATATATGTTGTAGAAAGAAACTTCCTCTTTCTAATGATAAGCAGTTTATTTGGATCGACGGGGTGTAAAATAGTATTATGGTGTCAAGTTGGCAGATATCTGTAATTGCAGAGAACTTTGGTACTCACCTCGTATATTAGTTATTTAAATAATATTTTCCCCTTTTTATATTGATATATGCTGTAGAAAGAAGCTTCCTCTTTCTAATGATAAACAATTTGTTTGGAGCGACTGGGTGTCAAATAGTATTATGGTGTCAAGTTGGCATATATCTGTAATTCAAAAGAACTTTGGAACTCACTTCGTATATTAAGTAGGCTATTTAATTATTATTTCCCCCTTTTTATATTGTTATATGTTGTAGAAAGGACCTTCCTCTTTGTAATGATAAACAGCTTGTTTAGATCGAAGGGGTGTGAAATAGTCTTATGGTGTCAAGTTTGCAGATATATGTAATTCAAAAGAACTTTGGAACTCACCTCGTATATAAAGTATTTAAATATTATTTCCCCCTTTTATATTAACATATGTTGTAGAAAGGACCTTCCTCTTTGTAATGATAGACAGTTTATTTAGATCGACGGGGTGTAAAATAGTCTCATGGTGTCAAGTTGGCAGATATCTGTAATTCAAAAGAACTATGGAACTCGCCTCGTATATTAAGTATTTAAATATTATTTCCCCCTATTTATGTTATTATATGTTGTAGAAAGAAGCTTCCTCTTTCCAATGATAAACAGTTTGTTTAGATCGAAGGGGTGTAAAATGGTATTATGGTGTCAAGTTGGCAGATATCTGTAATTGAAAACAACTTTGGAACTCGCCTCGTATATTATGTATTTAAATATTATTTCCCTTTTTTTATATTATTATATGTTGTAGAAAGAAGCTTCCTGTTTCCAATGATAAACAGTTTGTTTAGATCGACGTGGTGTAAAATAGTCTCATGGTGTCAAGTTGGCAGATATCTGTAATTCAAAAGAACTTTGAAACTCTCCTCCTTTATTAAGTATTGAAATATTATTTCCCCTTTTTATATTAAAATATGTTGTAGAAAGGACCTTCCTCTTTGTAATGACAGACAGCTTGTTTAGATTGAAGGGGTGTAAAATAGTGTTATGGTGTCAAGTTTGCAGATATCTGTAATTCAAAAGAACTTTGGAACTCACCTCGTATATAAGGTATTTAAATATTATTTCCCCCCTTTTATATTAACATATGTTGTAGAAAGGACCTTCCTCTTTGTAATGATACACAGTTTATTTAGATCGACGGGGTGTAAAATAGTCTCATGGTGTCAAGTTGGCAGATATCTGTAATTCAAAAGAACTTTGGAACTCGCCTCGTATATTAAGTATTTAAATATTATTTCCCCCTTTTTATATTATTATATGTTGTAGAAAGAAGTTTTCTCTTTCCAATGATAAACAGTTTGTTTAGATCGACGGGGTGTAAAATGGTATTATGATGTCAAGTTGGCAGATATCTGTAATTCAAAAGAACTTTGGAACTCACCTCGTATATAAAGTATTTAAATATTATTTCCCCCTTTTATATTAACATATGTTGTAGAAAGGACCTTCCTCTTTGTAACGATAGACAGTTTATTTAGATCGACGGGGTGTAAAATAGTCTCATGGTGTCAAGTTGGCAGATATCTGTAATTCAAAAGAACTTTGGAACTCGCCTCGTATATTAAGTATTTAAATATTATTTCCCCCTTTTTATATTATTATATGTTGTAGAAAGAAGCTTCCTCTTTCCAATGATAAACAGTTTGTTTAGATCGAAGGGGTGTAAAATGGTATTATGGTGTCAAGTTGGCAGATATCTGTAACTGAAAAGAACTTTGGAACTCGCCTCGTATATTATGTATTTAAATATTATTTCCCCCTTTTTATATTATTATATGTTGTAGAAAGAAGCTTCCTCTTTCCAATGATAAACAGTTTGTTTAGATCGACGTGGTGTAAAATAGTCTCATGGTGTCAAGTTGGCAGATATCTGTAATTAAAAAGAACTTTGAAACTCTCCTCCTTTATTAAGTATTGAAATATTATTTCCCCTTTTTATATTAAAATATGTTGTAGAAAGGACCTTCCTCTTTGTAATGATAAACAGCTTGTTTAGATCGAAAGGGTGTAAAATAGTCTTATGGTGTCAAGTTTGCAGATATCTGTAATTCAAAAGAACTTTGGAACTCGCCTCGTATATTATGTATTTAAATATTATTTCCCCCTTTTTATATTAATATATGTTGTAGAAAGAAGCTTCCTCTTTCTAATGATAAGCAGTTTATTTGGATCGACGGGGTTTAAAATAGTATTATGATGTCAAGTTGGCAGATATCTGTAATTGCAGAGAACTTTGGTACTCACCTCGTATATTAATTATTTAAATAATATTTTCCCCTTTTTATATTAATATATGCTGTAGAAAGAAGCTTCCTCTTTCTAATGATATACAATTTGTTTGCAGCGACTGGGTGTCAAATAGTATTATGGTGTCAAGTTGGCATATATCTGTAATTCAAAAGAACTTTGGAACTCACTTCGTATATTAAGTAGGCTATTTAATTATTATTTCCCACTTTTTATATTGTTATATGTTGTAGAAAGGACCTTCCTCTTTGTAATGATACACAGTTTATTTAGATCGACGTGGTGTAAAAGAGTCTCATGGTGTCAAGTTGGCAGATATCTGTAATTAAAAAGAACTTTGAAACTCTCCTCCTTTATTAAGTATTGAAATATTATTTCCCCTTTTTATATTAAAATATGTTGTAGAAAGGACCTTCCTCTTTGTAATGATAAACAGCTTGTTTAGATCGAAGGGGTGTAAAATAGTCTTATAGTGTCAAGTTTGCAGATATCTGTAATTCAAAAGAACTTTGGAACTCACCTCGTATATAAAGTATTTAAATATTATTTCCCCCCTTTTATATTAACATATGTTGTAGAAAGGACCTTCCTCTTTGTAATGATAGACAGTTTATTCAGATCGACGGGGTGTAAAATAGTCTCATGGTGTCAAGTTGGCAGATATCTGTAATTCAAAAGAACTTTGGAACTCGCCTCGTATATTAAGTATTTATATATTATTTCCCCCTTTTTATATTATTATATGTTGTATAAAGAAGCTTCCTCTTTCCAATGATAAACAGTTTGTTTAGATCGAAGGGGTGTAAAATGGTATTATGGTGTCAAGTTGGCAGATATCTGTAATTGAAAACTACTTTGGAACTCGCCTCGTATATTATGTATTTAAATATTATTTCCCCCTTTTTATATTATTATATGTTGTAGAAAGAAGCTTCCTCTTTCCAATGATAAACAGTTTGTTTAGATCGACGTGGTGTAAAATAGTCTCATGGTGTCAAGTTGGCAGATATCTGTAATTAAAAAGAACTTTGAAACTCTCCTCCTTTATTAAGTATTGAAATATTATTTCCCCTTTTTATATTAAAATATGTTGTAGAAAGGACCTTCCTCTTTGTAATGACAAACAGCTTGTTTAGATTGAAGGGGTGTAAAATAGTCTTATGGTGTCAAGTTTGCAGATATCTGTAATTCAAAAGAACTTTGGAACTCACCTCGTATATAAGGTATTTAAATATTATTTCCCCCCTTTTATATTAACATATGTTGTAGAAAGTACCTTCCTCTTTGTAATGATACACAGTTTATTTAGATCGACGGGGTGTAAAATGGTATTATGATGTCAAATTGGCAGATATCTGTAATTCAAAAGAACTTTGGAACTCACCTCGTATATAAAGTATTTAAATATTATTTCCCCCCTTTTATATTAACATATGTTGTAGAAAGGACCTTCCTCTTTGTAATGATAGACAGTTTATTTAGATCGACGGGGTGTAAAATAGTCTCATGGTGTCAAGTTGGCAGATATCTGTAATTCAAAAGAAGTTTGGAACTCGCCTCGTATATTAAGTATTTAAATATTATTTCCCCTTTTTATATTATTATATGTTGTAGAAAGAAGCTTCCTCTTTCCAATGATAAACAGTTTGTTTAGATCGAAGGGGTGTAAAATGGTATTATGGTGTCAAGTTAGCAGATATCTGTAATTGAAAACAACTTTGGAACTCGCCTCGTATATTATGTATTTAAATATTATTTCCCCCTTTTTATATTATTATATGTTGTAGAAAGAAGCTTCCTCTTTCCAATGATAAACAGTTTGTTTAGATCGACGGGGTGTAAAATAGTCTCATGGTGTCAAGTTGGCAGATATCTGTAATTAAAAAGAACTTTGAAACTCTCCTCCTTTATTAAGTATTGAAATATTATTTCCCCTTTTTATATTAAAATATGTTGTAGAAAGGACCTTCCTCTTTGTAATGATAAACAGCTTGTTTAGATCGAAGGGGTGTAAAATAGTCTTATGGTGTCAAGTTTGCAGATATCTGTAATTCAAAAGAACTTTGGAACTCGCCTCGTATATTATGTATTTAAATATTATTTCCCCCTTTTTATATTAATATATGTTGTAGAAAGAAGCTTCCTCTTTCTAATGATAAGCAGTATATTAGGATCGACGGGGTGTAAAATAGTATTATGGTGTCAAGTTGGCAGATATCTGTAATTGCAGAGAACTTTGGTACTCACCTCGTATATTAATTATTTAAATAATATTTTCCCCTTTTTATATTAATATATGCTGTAGAAAGAAGCTTCCTCTTTCTAATGATAAACAATTTGTTTGGAGCGACTGGGTGTCAAATAGTATTGTGGTGTCAACTTGGCATATATCTGTAATTCAAAAGAACTTTGGAACTCACTTCGTATATTAAGTAGGCTATTTAATTATTATTTCCCCCTTTTTATATTGTTATATGTTGTAGAAAGGACCTTCCTCTTTTTAATGATACACAGTTTATTTAGATCGACGTGGTGTAAAAGAGTCTCATGGTGTCAAGTTGGCAGATATCTGTAATTAAAAAGAACTTTGAAACTCTCCTCCTTTATTAAGTATTGAAATATTATTTCCCCTTTTTATATTAAAATATGTTGTAGAAAGGACCTTCCTCTTTGTAATGATAAACAGCTTGTTTAGATCGAAGGGGTGTAAAATGGTATTATGGTGTCAAGTTGGCAGATATCTGTAATTCAAAAGAACTTTGGAACTCACCTCGTATATAAAGTATTTAAATATTATTTCCCCCCTTTTATATTAACATATGTTGTAGAAAGGACCTTCCTCTTTGTAATGATACACAGTTTATTTAGATCGACGGGTGTAAAATAGTCTCATGGTGTCAAGTTGGCAGATATCTGTAATTCAAAAGAACTTTGGAACTCACTTCGTATATTAAGTAGGCTATTTAATTATTATTTCCCCCTTTTTATATTGTTATATGTTGTAGAAAGGACCTTCCTCTTTGTAATGATACACAGTTTATTTAGATCGACGTGGTGTAAAATAGTCTCATGGTGTCAAGTTGGCAGATATCTGTAATTAAAAAGAACTTTGAAACTCTCCTCCTTTATTAAGTATTTAAATATTATTTCCCCCTTTTTATATTAATATATGTTGTAGAAAGAAGCTTCCTCTTTCCAATGATAAACAATTTGTTTGGATCGACGGGGTGTAAAATAGTATTATGGTGTCAAGTTGGCAGATATCCGTAACTCAAAAGAACTTTGCAACTCACCTCGTTTATTAAGTATTTAAATATTATTTCACCCGTTTTATATTAATATATGTTGTAGAAAAGACCTTCCTCTTTGTAATGATAAACAGTTTGTTTAGATCGACGGGGTGTAAAATAGTCTTATGGTGTGAAGTTGGCAGGTATCTCTAATTCAAAAGAACTTTGGAACTCACCTAGCATGTAAAGTATTTAAATATTATTTCCCATTTTTTATATTAATATATGTTGTAGAGAAAAGCTTCCTCTTTCTAATGATAGGCAGTTTATTTGGATCGACGGGGTGTAAAATAGTATTATGGTGTCAAGTTGGCAGATATCTGTAATTGCAGAGAACTTTGGTACTCACCTCGTATATTAATTATTTAAATAATATTTTCCACTTTTTATATTAATATATGCTGTAGAAAGAAGCTTCCTCTTTCTAATGATAAACAATTTGTTTGTAGAGACTGGGTGTAAAATAGTATTATGGTGTCAAGTTGGCATATATCTGTAATTCAAAAGAACTTTGGAATTCGCCTCGTATATTAAGTATTTAAATATTATTTCTCCCATTTTATATTGTTATATGTTGTAGAAAGGACCTTCCTCTTTGTAATGATAAACAGCTTGTTTAGATCGAAGGGGTGTAAAATAGTCTTATGGTGTCAAGTTTGCAGATATCTGTAATTCAAAAGAACTTTGGAACTCACCTCGTATATAAAGTATTTAAATATTATTTCCCCCCTTTTATATTAACATATGTTGTAGAAAGGACCTTCCTATTTGTAATGATACACAGTTTATTTAGATCGACGGGGTGTAAAATAGTCTCATGGTGTCAAGTTGGCAGATATCTGTAATTCAAAAGAACTTTGGCACTCGCCTCGTATATTAAGTATTTAAATATTATTTCCCCCTTTTTATATTAATATATGTTGTAGAAAGAAGCTTCCTCTTTCCAATGATAAACAATTTGTTTGGATCGACGGGGTGTAAAATAGTATTATGGTGTCAAGTTGGCAGATATCCGTAACTCAAAAGAACTTTGCAACTCACCTCGTTTATTAAGTATTTAAATATTATTTCACCCGTTTTATATTAATATATGTTGTAGAAAAGACCTTCCTCTTTGTAATGATAAACAGTTTGTTTAGATCGACGGGGTGTAAAATAGTCTTATGGTGTGAAGTTGGCAGGTATCTCTAATTCAAAAGAACTTTGGAACTCACCTAGCATATAAAGTATTTAAATATTATTTCCCATTTTTTATATTAATATATGTTGTAGAGAAAAGCTTCCTCTTTCTAATGATAGGCAGTTTATTTGGATCGACGGGGTGTAAAATAGTATTATGGTGTCAAGTTGGCAGATATCTGTAATTGCAGAGAACTTTGGTACTCACCTCGTATATTAATTATTTAAATAATATTTTCCACTTTTTATATTAATATATGCTGTAGAAAGAAGCTTCCTCTTTCTAATGATAAACAATTTGTTTGTAGAGACTGGGTGTAAAATAGTATTATGGTGTCAAGTTGGCATATATCTGTAATTCAAAAGAACTTTGGAATTCGCCTCGTATATTAAGTATTTAAATATTATTTCTCCCATTTTATATTGTTATATGTTGTAGAAAGGACCTTCCTCTTTGTAATGATAAACAGCTTGTTTAGATCGAAGGGGTGTAAAATAGTCTTATGGTGTCAAGTTTGCAGATATCTGTAATTCAAAAGAACTTTGGAACTCACCTCGTATATAAAGTATTTAAATATTATTTCCCCCCTTTTATATTAACATATGTTGTAGAAAGGACCTTCCTATTTGTAATGATACACAGTTTATTTAGATCGACGGGGTGTAAAATAGTCTCATGGTGTCAAGTTGGCAGATATCTGTAATTCAAAAGAACTTTGGAACTCGCCTCGTATATTAAGTATTTAAATATTATTTCCCCCTTTTTATATTATTATATGTTGTAGAAAGAAGCTTCCTCTTTCCAATGATAAACAGTTTGTTTAGATTGACGGAATGTAAAATGGTATTATGGTGTCAAGTTGGCAGATATCTGTAATTGTAATGAACTTTGGAACTGGCCTCGTATATTATGTATTTAAATATTATTTCCCCCTTTTTATATTAATATATGTTGTAGAAAGAAGCTTCCTCTTTCCAACGATAAACAATTTGTTTAGATCGACGGGGTGTAAAATTGTATTATGGTGTCAAGTTGACAGATATCTGTAATTGCAATGAACTTTGGAACTGCCCTCGTATATTATGTATTTAAATATTATTTCCCCCTTTTTATATTAATATAAGTTGTAGAAAGAAGCTTTCTCTTTCTAATGATAAACAATTTTGTTTGGATCGACGGGGTGTAAAATAGTATTATGGTGTCAAGTATGCCTATATCTGTAATTCAAAAGAACTTTGGAACTCGCCTCGTATATTAAGTATTTAAATATTATTTCCCCCTTTTTATATTGTTATATGTTGTAGAAAGGACCTTGCACTTTTAAAAAATATGGGCCTTATTTAAATCGGTGGGGTGTAAATTAGTGTAATGACGTGAAGTTTCGAAATATTCTGAAATGAAAAAAGTTTTGAAGTTTCCTGTTATGTAATTTATTTCAATAAGATTTCATTTCTTAGTGTTCCTCTTAGTCGATATTAATCACTATCCGTTTGGAATTTGTGGTTATGATGGCGGGTTTGTTTGTTTAGTTTTGTGATAATTTATTTCTATTTGTACTGGCAACCCTGGTAGTTGTTGAATTGTCTGCGGGCAAACGTCTGCTAAAATCACCGCGGTGATTTTATAGCGTTTTTGGTTGGCATCATTGCTACCTTACTTATGTGCAATTTAATTAGAGTGACGTTATTAAATTTGAGTTTAAAATAAGTATAAACTATTCTTGGAATGCTATGTCAATCGGCTCAGCTATTTGGCCCTGATACGATCACGGAAAAATGTATCTTTATTTTTGTAAATTTTTAAATATGCAAATTAAAAATAATGAAAACAACAATAGAAACATACAAATTATTAGCTTTTTATATTCGTAGTTTACATAGCTTTGAGAACTTCTGGACAAGACAATTAATTTCACCGAAGTAGACAAACATTTCCTTAACTTTGTTAAGATATAATTAAGTAAAAGTGTCCATTAAGTGTTCTGCTTACTTCGGAAGATGCTGTTCAAGACACTCAAGAAAGTTAATTGTAGTAGGGAGTTTGCTTGAAAGGCTCATTCAGAAGCTGAATTAAGTTTAGTCATTAACCGTAGTGCTCGCAACATTATTGTTCATCTGTTGCACAGCAGCATCAACATCAAACGAGTGAACATGCTCCTATTGCTCTCTGGTCTTAACGGCAGCGGGGAAAATGAAGACTTATTGATACTAAAGATAATTAAATGTTTTCTTCTACTTTGCTGCTAAACTAACATTAATACTTCATTGGGAAAAGGAGAAAGCTGGAATAAAATTGAGAAAGTCTCTCAACTACAAGATTATGACTTGACTAACTTGAAGAAGAAATTGAATATTTTTGAAAAATGCCCGTTAACCATATTTTTAACTGAAACTATGAAAGTTCGTTACCAAACAGAAAACGAGAATACACTTTTGCTATAAGGATGTTAATGATTTTTTTTATAATTGTAATAATACTGTATATTGAACACCATCTAAAACTTATCCCAGTTCACACCAAGTAAACTTTGTGGTGAACAAACACCGTGTGTATGGGTATTCTCGGGGTTCTCCCGTTTCCTCCCACTTTCTTCATTCCATCATTTCATTCATTTCTCATCATCAACATCTCCTTTAGTTTAGCCGGCATACCCGTGGGACGTAAAACTCAAAGATTTCATTTCATTTTTTACCATCTAAAAGAGAATTTAGTTGCCCTCAGTGCAACTACTTTCGAAGGAAACATCAAAACTTATATAAAATGTAAACAAATTAAAGGAAATGTATTGGTCTCGTAATTGATTTACCATATACACGAATAAATAGCGTGATATGTTGAGACATGAACTGACTTTTGAGTAGATATACGACACTGCGGGAAAAAAAGTAGTCAATCAATAGCTAACTACTAGAGCCCGGATTTATATGTAATTACATATCTTTCCTTTATATGTACATGTGTAAAATTA
The DNA here is from genome assembly GCF_964235325.1 of Thermobia domestica. NCBI lineage: Eukaryota > Metazoa > Arthropoda > Insecta > Zygentoma > Lepismatidae > Thermobia > Thermobia domestica. The sequence goes on from NC_137455.1 coordinate 120,175,985, forward strand.
AAAAACGTCGACAAATCCCGTTAGTAGGATGTCATAATAAAATTTCGTATTACATATTTTATTCAATGCTACATATTTTTAAGATACGAAATATCCTGTACATTAAACAGTCGTTAAGAGTAAAATCCATTGGACTTTTGCCTTACATGTTAGTATGATAGATAAAAAAGTAAAGTTTAAACCATTTTTCTCTTTTATCTCTCCCCATTTTCAGCTCCCGAGAACACACTAACTTAAATGTGAGATTCACCTTCATTATGTACATAGTAGTTCTTTAATTCGCCCCATCATAACAAATACATCAAAAGTCGAAAGTAGAAAAGCCTATGTTTCTCCAAATGAAATCAAGCCGTCCCATTGTTAAACTAATTGCTTTTTAATGATCTTGATGTAATTAGGTGGAAGAGAAATGCAGGTACCGTTAATTGGTACGTACATAGGTGAAGAAAAGTGAGGATTTTCCTGTAAAGTGAATGACTTGCATCAAGTGACATGTTATTTTTTCGTATTATTTGTAATAACACTCGTTGTTAAAATATGCATAGCATACTCTTGGAAAAATCAGAATAACGCCATTTTTATCACGAGCCTTCTAGAAGAAGAAGAAACTATAACACAAATAAATAATCTAAAAATATATATTCTGCTTTGGTCAGTTGGTGTTTTATTAGTAAGAAGAAGAATTTTTTTTATTTCTTTCGTACTATATTAATTCGATCAGTCAGAATGTCATTTTTATTTAATTCCATAATATTATTTATATTAATACTAGTTGTTAAAACTTGATCCCTGTAGTCCCTGGCCCACAGAAAAAGAGAATAACCCCCAGAAGAAGTGGATGATCTCTGTTAAAATATAGCCCCTGTAAAGAATGGCCACCAGAAGCTTTTTTTTTCCTATGGTCCCTGTAGCCCCTGTAGAAGATGTTTTATATCATTCCTATCTTTTATTCTTTTATATTAAATTGGAAACTCGTTGTTAAATTTATGATCATATGCAAATTCCTTTAGAAACTCGTTGTTAATTATTTTTTTCTCACGTATTATTTTAGGGATCACTTCCACAGGAGTCTCAGCTTATGTATTAGATCGTATCTTTTTTAAATATCTCGTAATAATTTATTGGAACACTTTGTTTGAACGTATTAAGAACTCGTTGTTAAAATTGTGTGATCATATTTTAAAAAATCAGAAGGGAATGAACTTTATTCATGCAGGCATATTGTGGATTGTCTGTCTGAAAGACGTCGTGAACTTTGTGAGGTGGGAAATATTTTATTTGTTTGCTTCTTGCGGAAGTTTTTCATGTTGGTACATATAATGTATACAGAGCACTCTTCAGATACGCCTTTTTCTGCTGAACTCAAGAGACTAATTGAGCTTTTCGGGGGCTTTTGGAACCCGGATGGGCGGAGGTGAAAGTTGATGCTGTAGGGTAATAATCGTAATGGTAAAAGTTGAAACATGAAATGATGCCCAAGGGAATAGAAAAGAAGACCGGCACCGCGGTGTTTGAACATGACAGAATGCCGACGGGAAATAGAAAAGAAGTTTGGCGCCGCGAATTGTGAACACGTGATTACCTTGTGAGTATGAAAATACCTTAAATACAAGTCATAGGGGAAAATATATATAGATACATCATGCAGTCTTTTGAGAAAGTGGAACCATGCGATGTTAATACTGAAACATCACCGTCTGATGCTGAAACAGAAATATACGAACCATCGTCAGATGAAGAATTTGATATTGACGCAATAGAATCACCAGTGTTAACAGTTTCAGAAACCCTACCAGCATATCCACATGTATTATCAAGACCAACAAGATTTTGGAGCTTAGCCTGTTGCTGTAATAGTCATAAAGTGAACTGTTAATGTATAAAGAAGGCTATTGAAAAATGGGATTTTAATGATACATTAATACGCGATGGCTGTAGATAAGGATCTTATAATAATTATGCTCATGATTGTATGAATGTACCTCCAAAGTCATTGGAAACGCGCGCCTGGAGTATTGTAGCAAGCACTAGTGTTGAAGAAGATGTGTTTTACTTGTATGCAAAGACAAATATTATTGGAATATTAACAATAGAAAAATTTCACGAAATACATGTTGAATTATTAAATGATATAGACTATTTCCCGGAATTACGGGACCTTTTAATAGGAAAAGAGAGACGGAAATCAGACATTTCGAATGAAAAATGTATTTGAATAGTGCTAGTGTCTCATGCGTGTTATGTGCTGCTAAAGATATTAATGTAAATTGTCTATTAAAAACTATAACAGTATACTTACGTAATATTATTCCAATTGAATGCGTGGAATGCAAATTAAATATTCTTCATAATTGTGCTCATCTTCATAATACTGGAACATTTGGAGCGAAGTACTTATCTCTTGATAAAACTCATAGTGAACTCTTTGAAGTGTTTGAACAAGAACATAGTGAAATCTAATTTATATGCCTTATGCGTAAAACTTCTGATCTTTTAAAAAATACAGAATTGTTGGACAAATTATACCTTTTTTCATTCAACACACAAATGAAATTTCACCATGTTTAAATCAATATATTATTGATATATATTATTATTGATATTGTTTAAAATGTCTGATAACGAATTTATTATGCGTGAGTTTTGTTTAACCGCAAGCGATGATACAGTAAATATCCATTGTTTGTTAAATCACCAATAGAATATAATTTAGTATTATCGTTAGCTTGCCAAAAACAAATTGATTGGTTAACATCAAATTTACAAGGCTTGAAGTGGGATAGCAAAACTGGATATATTGTATCATTCATACGGCCCCTTCTATATCAGTTATGTGTACAGGATTCAACCTTTTATTGTAAAGGTTTAGAGAAATCTGTTCGGATTCCAAATGTTTCCAAACAATTGCAGCTTGTTGTAACAACTTCGGTAGAAGACAGTGCTTCTGGATCTGTAGAGTCTCCACTTTCTGGTGTCACTGTCACTTAGTGATTCTTATATGTGTGTGCCATGATATGTTTTCTAGTGTGTCTCCGAGTTAGCTCTCCCACTTCGTATCTACGTCATCTCATCATGTTCTATCAAGTCTGTCTCCTTCCCTACCTTTTCATGGCAATTGTTCTTACCATTGCTTGTATTAATCTAAATGGAATATCTTTACCCACACAGTATCACGCTCTGTCTGATTTTTTGTTAAAATCAGAAATTGAGGTGGCTTTTTTGCAAGAAGTAGGTCCGGAAGTGTACATGATCCATATCACGTTTATAACAATTCAACGTATAATCGTCTTGGTACGGGCATTTTGTTTAAAGATGGGTTACCGTTTACGACTGTACAATGTCACCCCAGTGGTAGAATTATACGAGGTGATTTGTTTGGTATGACTATGATCAATGTGTATTCGCCATCTGGAAGTCAAAATCGTTGTGCGCGCAACACATTTTTTGCGACTGATGTTGCCACATCGTTTAGTTGTGCCTCACACAATGTCATTTTGGGGGGTGATATGAATTGCGTATTGAATAGAGCAGATATGAACCCAGAATTTAATTATTGTGCTTCTCTTGATGAACTCACCTCTCGTTATCCCTTGTATGATGCGTGGCAACTAAGGAACAGTGGTCTGTTGGGGTACACCCTGATTCGCCAGAATAGTGCTTCGAGAATTGATAGATTCTATTTGACGGAATCTCTTAAATCTCAGCTTTTTGATATATACCGTTATCCTGTTTGTTTTAGTGATCATCTGTCTTTAGTGATGAAAGTTAAGATTCCACATGATAAAATTGTGCGTGGACGTGGTTACTATCATATGAATGAAACACTATTAACAGCTGAGGGATTTCTCACATTGTTTCAGAGTAAATGGGACTATTGGAGACACCAAGCAAAAGGGTATCCAAATATCCTCATATGGTGGACTACTATTGTAAACCTAACCTAATACGCTCCTGTAAATGGTACTGTGGTGAACGCTCTCGTGATCGCCTGAAATTGTATAATTTTTATTATGGAGGTTTATTAGATGCTCAACGAGATGCTCTTTCCGACAGAACATTGTTGCACCTTGTTAAAAAATATAAAGCAATACTCCTAGATTTTCATAGGACTCAAGTTCAAGGTGTAAAAATTAGGAGTAAGGCTCTTATGTTTGATGTAACTGAACAGTGTTCTCTTACTTACGTTTTGCAAGAAAACCGGCGTGGCAAATTATACCTTTTTTCATTCAACACACAAATGAAATTTCACCATGTTTAAATCAATATATTATTGATATATATTATTATTGATATTGCTTAAAATGTCTGATAACGAATTTATTCCGGATGGAGATCCCTGCAAGAATGTTTTTGCATTTCAAAAGGTATTTTATGATCATTATTTAAAACTTTTTGGTGCATCGGGAGGCCTGGATCTTGAGAATTTTATTTTTGAAGTTATTCCTAACGTCATAACAGATGATGATAATACGTCTTTGACGGCGCCTTTTACACTTGAAGAAGTAAAGTTGGCAACATTTGCTGCAAAGCCAGGAAAATCACCCGGACAAGATGGAATATCGGGTATATTGTATCAGAAACTTTGGCCCGTCATAGATCAGACACTTACTGATGTGGTCAATGCTTGGTTTTTGGCCTCCGAACATATCTGTCGACCCAATCCTGCTGTCACTATTTTTATATCCAAAGTCCCTCAACCAACAATGGTTGAACATTTCAGACCTATTTCCCTTTTAAATACTGATGTTAAAATTATTAGTCGTTGTTTGGCTTCTAGATTAACTCCATATATGAATAAGTTGCTGGGTGATTTGCAATATGCTGCAATTAAGGGTAAGACTTTATATCAGATTTTACTGAATGTTAGAGATTGTATTACAATATGTCAAGATTGTGAGATTACCGCAGCTATTGTCAATTTAGATTTTCAGAATGCGTTTGATAACATTGAGCATTCCTATTTGTGGAGAGTTTTGAATGGTTTTCGTTTTAATGCTCGCATTATACAATGGTTTAAATTCTATAAAGACGCTGCGACTAAATTAAATATTAATGGTCATCTTACCCTTCCAATCAAAGTAGTTCGTAGTATTCGACAAGGAGATCCTATAAGCTTACAATTATTTACCTTGCCCATCGCACCCTTCTTGTATGATGTGAACCACAAGATTCAGGGTTTTGATGTTATTGCATGTCCTCTACGTGTGTGTGGATATCCTGATGATGTCAATGTTTTCCTACATTCTGTTCATGACTATAACCTTTTGATGCAAAGTGTTGCTAATTATCAACAAGTGTATGGAGCTCTATTGAATAGAAAAAATCAACCGGTCTTATAATATATAATTTTGAGGAGTTTAGTAAAATTCAGGACATTGCATTTCAATCTAGGATTAAAATACTAGGAATATCATTTATGAGTAATCTTGTTGAAACAGTAAGATATAATTATGGCCTAGTCATTAATAAAATTAGGCATTTAAGTTTTTGCATAAATGTAGGTCACTATGTTTGTTGTCTCTTGCTCGACTTCTCAACGTTTATATTTTGAGTAAACTGTGGTATGTTGCTAACGTCTTTGCTCTGCCTTCTACAGCAGGCAAAAAGCTACAAAATGTTTGTGGTTGTTTTTTGTGGAACAATTGTGTATTTTGTGTTCGCTATAATGGCATCTGTTTATCGGTAGCGAACGGAGGCATTAACATGACTCACGTGCAGTTCAAGGCTGAGAGTTTGCTTATACGACGTAACTTGAAGATGTACCTTCTCCCACTACACACTTGCTGCGATATTTATTGGATACGATCGATCCAATACTGCCGTTGGCGATTACTTCCCTACCCTCAAGTTGTTCTTACTTAAGTAATGTCTTGTGTGCCTATATCTATCAATGTCATCGAACTCCCGATGTTTTGACTTTAACAAGTAAACAATGGTAAATGCACCACCTACAACAGTTATCAGCCTGCAAATTGATAGAAAGAGAACCAGAATACAATTGGCATATAATATTTTCGTAATATACACTCAAAATATTTAACAGCAGAAAATAAATCCTTTTGGTACAATACGAAGCAAAAAACCTGCAACATGAAAGTTTAAGTTCATTGTGAAACTACGCCAACAACATAGGCAACCAACCTAACGTCTTTGTGGCACTGATCACGCCAGGATAACCTTCGGCTTCGTCCCCCTGCACACTTCGTTTGGAGCAAGAAATGCATAGACCACGTGACTACAAATCACAAATTTCTCACAAGATGGAGTAATAGATTGAGGTTCTTCTCATTTCTCTTCTCATTTTACATCCTCAGTTTTAAAGAGAGAGAAAGAGAAAAAGGTCAACGTGATAAAAACTAAATAAAGAGGAATATGCGAAATATAAAGGAAAAGAAAACGTGCGCATATATTGACAAATGACACATGCACTTCAAAGGAGACCACCTCAAATTTTGTTATGAACCATATATAATAACTGTGAGAATCAGCAAACCACAAAGACATAATTACACACAGTAAGTGTTATATAACACATATTTATTTAAACAAATAAAAATGATTGCAGAAAGCTGAAAATGCCTTTAAAATCTCAACCATAACTGAAACAAGAGATTACTTCTCTATTGTTTTTCTTCGTAGCATCCATCTACATGGAGAAATGAGAAAGAGAGAACATCTTAAGAGATTCGCACGTATACAATATCGGAAACTGCTAAATGGAAAAAAAATTACAGTCTTTGGATGGGATTCGAACCCAGAACCATAGTATTAGAAATCCCACACTCTACCGATGTAGCTAGTCTGACAGTAATACCCTGTTCCTCCATCATTACCTATGAAAGATGGAATGGAGTCTGCAGAAAACTACGTCTAACATGTCCACGACAGACCGCCTATAACCTATGTCTAATTGGTACTTAAAAAAGCTAGTTCTACACGTGCATAGAAAAGTAAAATCAAATGAGTAGTTAGTACACATCACTTTGTCTGTCTCACTCTATCTCTGACTATAGAAATCGAGGAAGAAGAAAAAAGTATAGAGGTGAGAACATAGGAAGAACAAGCAAAAATATAAGTTGCAGGAAACTGAATATCAAGGGGAGAGAGAGAGAGACATAGAGACAGAGAGAAAAATAGAGGAACGGAGCAAATGGTTTAATATACATCGGAAAAGAAGGTTCATAACTGTGCTATACATTTAATGTATTGAATACTCTGCAGGCCCGTATCCACGGGGGGGCTAGGGGGGCCGGGAGCCCCCCTCAACTTTGGCTGGCCCCAATAAAGGTTTCACGATAGGCTTGCAAATGAACTATAATATGGTGATGAAGTATAATATGATTGGATCGGGCTCCCCCTAACTTCGCCCCCCCCCCTATATTTTTGGGCTGGCTACGGGCCTGATACTCTATTTCTTCTAAATTGCTTGCTAGATGATAAATATTAATTTGTAAAAACGTAGCAAATGCCCGCGTTGTCTTGTTTTCTTACTGTTTCAGTAATAGTGGAAAACGTGGTTTATGCAACATAATAAATTACTAATTTTCCCACAACAATCATGTAGATGTTGTTGATGATTTTGAGTTTAACGTCCGTTCAGCAGCGAGACTATATGAGACGTGGACCTACTTATTAACGTGGAATCCGAACCATATGAGCTGCTGCCGGGAATCGAAGCAACCATGTACTGTTGGTAAGAAATTTCTAAGCAAAAGAAAAACTGATCAGCAAAATACATAAAACGATAGTCCTGCAAACTATTACTTAAAGAGAATTTATTGTAAAATCAATACATCCATGTGGCGGTATATAGTCGTAAAGTGATTAGAAAACTTAATATTAAACTGTCGATCACATTGTTTTACTTATTTGAATTCAATGTCGTATAGATTCGGTTTTAGCTCTAGATTTCAGCGTTCTCACTTCGATTCTTAACTTGTTGGAAATATGCATTAATCGAAATTATAAAAGTATACGAAATTTAACTAGCTAAAAGAAGAGAATAACATAAAAATCCGGATTGGAGTACGTCGTCGCCAACATGTGCTTTTATTTCAGGGAGCATAAAGTCGAGAAGATCAACATTTTTTTTACCATTAAGTCGGCCTATAATTCGATGGATACCACCTCAACCTGCAGTCTCGCATATCCATCCCCAACAGTGAATCGTCACATGACCCATTCGCGCTGAACGGGCCATATATTGTGGATCAAATCGTCTTCCAGATGGGCGATACACACGTGTTGGCCCAAAGTTTCCAGTGGAAAATATTTTCTCATATGTAAAGACAACAGTGCCCCAGTGACAAGTAATATTTAGCTCTGCAAACGCCAGTCTATCGACTTTGTGATCTTCTGTCAATCTCTCCTTAACAGCAGCCCGGAAGGACCTTAAGCCTGCGGCCCGAAGTCGCCGTTGGACTGTAGTTACATCACCTGGAAAGGCGGTAGACTGCAGCAGTTGTCGGGCACACATGAAAGGCTGTCGACAGCATTGATCAACTAATCGTTGGTCTTGTGTCGGTGAGGACACTCGTGGCCGACCACTTCCAGATTTTCGAGTTAGACTTCCAGTTTCCTCATATTTTTTTCCACCATCTGAACGTTGTTGCACGATGCACGCCTAATCGAGCGCCTGCTTCAGGAACACTCAATCCCGCATGTTCAATAAGAGCGATAACACTCTCACGTACAGAATGATCATATTGTGCCATTCTTACACAAAAGTAAAAGTGCTAAAAACGTCTTTGAATATACGATAATGCACAATATTGCTATACATGACGTCGTATTATGAAAAACATGCGCAGAAGAAGTAGATGTGCCTGTAATCAACTGTTGTTGCACGCAAAAATACTCACTCACTGTTAGTAACAAAATATTTTCCATTTTTTTTTTAAATCCAATACATTAGAATATAGTAGCAGTTACTATCTTTCAAGAACATAACTTCCATCGAGTGGTGGGCATAAACAAAAGCTCGTAACTATGCAACAGTTAACTTCCATCAAAACCCCCGAAGCACTTTACAGATTTAATCTGATTTATTTGTGCAATTTAGATACATATAAGATTACAACTTGTCTGAGAAATTTGTTCATACTCGTCTAAAACAGTTCTATTCTATTATTCGCCACTCGTATACATTATATGACAAACAACAAAACAGAAACAAGTAAAGTGCAAATACTCTAGATAATATTTTTCAAAACGTACTAGAGAATTAAGATATAGCCGAGCGGTTTAGTAGAGTAGTCTACTACCTCCGTGTTCAAACCCACCTGAGGTTTGTATCTATTCTCTGCTTTCTTTCTTGTGCTTTCACAACGAACGTTTTTTCTATAATTCCTATAAGCTATGACTTGCAAACCCTAAACAAAATACACATGTTTATTGTAATACTCTAATCCGGATTTTTATGTTATTCTCTTCTTTTAGCTAGTTAAATTTCGTATACTTTTATAATTTCGATTAATGCATATTTCCAACAAGTTAAGAATCGAAGTGAGAACGCTGAAATCTAGAGCTAAAACCGAATCTATACGACATTGAATTCAAATAAGTAAAACAATGTGATCGACAGTTTAATATTAAGTTTTCTAATCACTTTACGACTATATACCGCCACATGGATGTATTGATTTTACAATAAATTCTCTTTAAGTAATAGTTTGCAGGACTATCGTTTTATGTATTTTGCTGATAAGTTTTTTCTTTTGCTTAGAAATTTCTTACCAACAGTACATGGTTGCTTCGATTCCCGGCAGCAGCTCATATGGTTCGGATTCCACGTTAATAAGTAGGTCCACGTCTCATATAGTCTCGCTGCTGAACGGACGTTAAACTCAAAATCATCAACAACATCTACATGATTGTTGTGGGAAAATTAGTAATTTATTATGTTGCATAAACCACGTTTTCCACTATTACTGAAACAGTAAGAAAACAAGACAACGCGGGCATTTGCTACGTTTTTACAAATTAATATTTATCATCTAGCAAGCAATTTAGAAGAAATAGAGTATCAGGCCCGTAGCCAGCCCAAAAATATAGGGGGGGGGGCGAACTTAGGGGGAGCCCGACCCAATCATATTATACTTCATCACCATATTATAGTTCATTTGCAAGCCTATCGTGAAACATAGGAAGAACAAGCAAAAATATAATTTCGTATACTTTTATAATTTCGATTAATGCATATTTCCAACAAGTTAAGAATCGAAGTGAGAACGCTGAAATCTAGAGCTAAAACCGAATCTATACGACATTGAATTCAAATAAGTAAAACAATGTGATCGACAGTTTAATATTAAGTTTTCTAATCACTTTACGACTATATACCGCCACATGGATGTATTGATTTTACAATAAATTCTCTTTAAGTAATAGTTTGCAGGACTATCGTTTTATGTATTTTGCTGATCAGTTTTTCTTTTGCTTAGAAATTTCTTACCAACAGTACATGGTTGCTTCGATTCCCGGCAGCAGCTCATATGGTTCGGATTCCACGTTAATAAGTAGGTCCACGTCTCATATAGTCTCGCTGCTGAACGGACGTTAAACTCAAAATCATCAACAACATCTACATGATTGTTGTGGGAAAATTAGTAATTTATTATGTTGCATAAACCACGTTTTCCACTATTACTGAAACAGTAAGAAAACAAGACAACGCGGGCATTTGCTACGTTTTTACAAATTAATATTTATCATCTAGCAAGCAATTTAGAAGAAATAGAGTATCAGGCCCGTAGCCAGCCCAAAAATATAGGGGGGGGGCGAAGTTAGGGGGAGCCCGACCCAATCATATTATACTTCATCACCATATTATAGTTCATTTGCAAGCCTATCGTGAAACCTTTATTGGGGCCAGCCAAAGTTGAGGGGGGGTCCCGGCCCCCCTAGCCCCCCCGTGGATACGGGCCTGCAGAGTATTCAATACATTAAATGTATAGCACAGTTATGAACCTTCTTTTCCGATGTATATTAAACCATTTGCTCCGTTCCTCTATTTTTCTCTCTGTCTCTATGTCTCTCTCTCTCTCCCCTTGATATTCAGTTTCCTGCAACTTATATTTTTGCTTGTTCTTCCTATGTTCTCACCTCTATACTTTTTTCTTCTTCCTCGATTTCTATAGTCAGAGATAGAGTGAGACAGACAAAGTGATGTGTACTAACTACTCATTTGATTTTACTTTTCTATGCACGTGTAGAACTAGCTTTTTTAAGTACCAATTAGACATAGGTTATAGGCGGTCTGTCGTGGACATGTTAGACGTAGTTTTCTGCAGACTCCATTCCATCTTTCATAGGTAATGATGGAGGAACAGGGTATTACTGTCAGACTAGCTACATCGGTAGAGTGTGGGATTTCTAATACTATGGTTCTGGGTTCGAATCCCATCCAAAGACTGTAATTTTTTTTCCATTTAGCAGTTTCCGATATTGTATACGTGCGAATCTCTTAAGATGTTCTCTCTTTCTCATTTCTCCATGTAGATGGATGCTACGAAGAAAAACAATAGAGAAGTAATCTCTTGTTTCAGTTATGGTTGAGATTTTAAAGGCATTTTCAGCTTTCTGCAATCATTTTTATTTGTTTAAATAAATATGTGTTATATAACACTTACTGTGTGTAATTATGTCTTTGTGGTTTGCTGATTCTCACAGTTATTATATATGGTTCATAACAAAATTTGAGGTGGTCTCCTTTGAAGTGCATGTGTCATTTGTCAATATATGCGCACGTTTTCTTTTCCTTTATATTTCGCATATTCCTCTTTATTTAGTTTTTATCACGTTGACCTTTTTCTCTTTCTCTCTCTTTAAAACTGAGGATGTAAAATGAGAAGAGAAATGAGAAGAACCTCAATCTATTACTCCATCTTGTGAGAAATTTGTGATTTGTAGTCACGTGGTCTATGCATTTCTTGCTCCAAACGAAGTGTGCAGGGGGACGAAGCCGAAGGTTATCCTGGCGTGATCAGTGCCACAAAGACGTTAGGTTGGTTGCCTATGTTGTTGGCGTAGTTTCACAATGAACTTAAACTTTCATGTTGCAGGTTTTTTGCTTCGTATTGTACATAGTAGTAGTAGTAGTCCCCCCGTTATATTGAGCCGAGTCAGCAAAAATTTTCGTGACGTCATAGGTCAAAGGTCAATGACCTTGGCTCGGGGTCAATGACCTAGGGGTACCTAGGACCACCCCCTCTAAATTTTGGCAGGGGTACCTTGGCCCACCCCCTAAATTTTGGCAGGGGTACATAGGACCACCCCCTTAAATTTTGGAAATTGCCAAATCTAAAAATTTGGTATGGTAGCCTAGGACCATAGTATGTACCTCTATCAGTATTGGGTGTCTGTGTCGTTCCCTTTCATGGGTAAAAAATTGCCAAAAAGTCAAATTTCGGAGGTTTTGACCTAATTTATCCCCTTTGATGAGGTATTATTACCCTATATAGTTATATGGGCGTATACAGGGGTCCATTACCTTTCATAACATATGGGTATATTAATGCACCCCTTGAAAAATTTGGGAGGGGTACCTTGGCCCACCCCTTAAATTTTGGAAATTGACCAATTTCAACATTGGGTATTATAGTACAGGACCCTAATATGTATTATGATAAATTTGGGTGGTCCACCTTGTTTCCTTCTAGGGGTACAAAATTGCCAAAAATATAAACGTAAGCAATACGTTATACCACGTGCTTGGTTTTTGGTCGATTTTATCCCCTTTGATGACGTGTTATTACCTTATATGGTTATATGGTCATGTATAGGGGTCCATTACCTTTCATAAGATGTGGGTATATTTGTGCACCCCAGGGAGGGGTACTTTGGCCCACCCCTTAAATTTTGGAAATTGCCCAATTTAAACATTTGGTATTATAGTACTGGACCCTAACATGTATTATGATAAATTTGGGTGGTCCACCTTGTTCCCTTCTAGGGGTACAAATTTGCCAAAATATAAACGTAAGCATTACGTTGTACCACGTGTTTGGTCTTTTGGCCCAATTTATCCTCTTGGATGAGGTGTTATTACCTTATATGGTTATATGGGCGTATACAGGGGTCCATTACCTTTCATAACATATGGGTATATTAATGCACTCCTTTAAAAATTAGGGAGGGGTACTTTGGCCCACCCCTTAAATTTTAGAAATTGCTCATTTTATATATTTGGTATTATAGTACTGGACCCTAACATGTATTATGATAAATTTGGGTGGTCCACCTCGTTCCCTTTTAGGGGTACAAAATTGCCAAAAATATAAATGTAAGCAATACGTTATACCACGTGTTTGGTCTTTTGGTCCAATTTATCCTCTTGGATGAGGTGTTATTACCTTATATGTTTACATGAACGTATACAGGAGTCTATTACCTTTCATAGGACATGGGTATATTGATGCACCCCAGGAGGGGTACCTTGGCCCAACCCTTTAATTTTGGAAATTGCTTAATTTCAACATGTGGTGTCATAGTACTGGATCCTAATATGTATCATGATAAATTTGGGTGGTCCACCTCGTTCCCTTTTAGGGGTACAAAATTGCCAAAATATAAACGTAAGCAATACGTTATACCACGTGTTTGATTTTGACCTAATTTATCTCCTTGATCAGGTCCTATTACATCATATAGTTATATGGTCACGTATGGGGATTCATTTCCTATCATAAGACATAGGTACATTTGTGCACCCCTTTAATTTTGGAAATTGCTTAATTTCAACATGTGGTGTCATAGTACTGGATCCTAATATGTATCATGATAAATTTTGGTGGTTCACCTCGTTTCCTTTCATGGGTACGAAATTGCCAAATTTTAGTACAACCACGTGTTTGGTTTTGGCTCAATTTATCCCCTTGGATGAGGTCCTATTACCTTATATGGTTATATGGTCATGTATATATTGGTCCATTTCCTATTATAAGACATGGGTACATTGATGCACCCTTTAAATTTTTGAAAGGGGTACCATGGCCAACCCCCTTAAATTTTGGAAATTTTCCAATTTGAGCATTTTGGTATCATAGTACATGCCTCAACATGTATCATGATAAATTTGGGTGGTCCATCTTGTTCCCTTTCATGGGTAAAAATTGCCAAAATATAAACATAAGCAATATGTTGTACCATGTGTTTGGTTTTTGGCCCAATTTCTTCCCTTTGATGAGGTTCTATTACCTTATATGGTTATATGGTCATGTATATGGGTTCATTTCCTATCATAAGACATGGGTACATTGACGCACCCTTTAAAAATTTGGGAGGGGTATCTTGGCTCATCCACTCGGTTTTAGAAATTGTTTAATATAAGCATTTGGTATTATAGTACAGGACTCCAATATGTACCACTATAAAATTGGATGGTCCACATCGTTACCTTTTCATAGGTAAAGAACTACCAAAAAAATCAAATTTTGGAGGTTATTGACCCCTATTTAGCATGTTATATGGGTATGTACAGAGGTTTATTACCTTTATATGTTTATGTTCCCTTTTAAATTTGGGAATTATCAAATAACAAAATTCGGTAAACGTTTTCTAGGACCCATTGGTGTTCCTCTTATGGCCAAATATTCAAAATTTAAAGGTTATTGACCGGCTTTATTATTGAATAACTACAGAATTTATTACTTTTTCATAAGACACATGCGTATTTGTGTACCAATCTTAAATTTGAGAGGGGTACATTTCTTATTGTCATATCAATAATTGGTAATTGGATAGTATCTCATTCATTGGGTAAATCATTATGATCACGTGATCAGTTATTAACCTATGATGGGATTAGGAGTCCAGGACATTGGTACATTGAAACTTTGTAGGATAATTTGAGAATGTGTCATTGGTTTTGATTATTCCCGCCAAATATAAACGTAAGCAAGACGTTGTACCACGTGATTGTCCTTGATGAGGTAGTGTACAGGGATTCATTTCCTTTGTTGTGGTACTTCTTAAGTTTGAGTACACACTTAAACAGTTGGTTCTACTCAGGTAAACAATTGACGGACATTATTGACCTTATTGAACATATAATGATATGATTAACTCTAAGACTTAGGTATATCAAGAGAAGTATTCTTTCAATTTGGGAATGGTGATAAACAGAATTTTAACATAAGGTGCGAAATTGGAAACAATACATTGAACTTTAGTCACAGCTCATAGTCTAAGATCATTGGTGGTGATTGATTTGAAATCTGATAGCTAACCTTATTGAATCTTATGACTCATAGACGAAAGGCAATACATGCTACAACAGTTTGAAATTTAATCATAAGGTGATGTAATCTGACACTAGCAAAGTTATTGTTAATGCAATTTGATTGGATGATCACTATCTTTCCTGCAATCTGATTGGTTGATCACTATCTTTCGTGCAATCTGATTGGTTGATGATTTTCAAATCTTTGCTGTATTCAGTTTTAAGTTTTGTTTAACATTTAAAAATCTTGGTTTCGTTCAACATTTTGCACTCACTGAAACCGTTTATTTGTTAATCGAATAGTTAAAAACCGGATAAAGTTTGACGGTTAACCGTGAAACGTAAAATTTTTTTAGTTTGAAATTTTTTTGTTTGAAACTTTTTGTTTCGAAATTTTGTTTGAAATTTTTTTTGACAACTTTTGTTTCAAATTTTTTTTGTTTAAAAATTTTTCGTTTCAAAATTTTGTTTAAAATTTTTTGTTTAAAATTTTTCGTTTCCAAATTTTTTTGTTTGAAATTTTTTGTTTCAAAATTTTGTTTGAAATTTTTTTCGTTTCAAAATTTTGTTTGAATTTATTTTGGTTTGAAATTTTTTGTTTGAATTTTTTTCGTTTCAAAATTTTGTTTCAAAGATTTTTGTTTGAAATGTTTGTTTCAAAGTTTGAGTTGACATTTTTAAAAGTTTGTGCACTCATTAGTAAAGAACCGGAACTGTTAGAACTAAAACCTCTGGCAACATTGTGGTGCAATAGTACACGTCAGAACATAGGGTTGTACTTGAAATGAAAAAACACAATTCATTGAAATGGATCATTTTATTACACTCCACATACATCCATACCAGATATTGTCGATACAATGTATTTTGAACTTCTTGCACTAGTTTGTCTTTAGCATATAATTTTAATTCCAATTGAAGTCTTTTAAGGTCTATTGCAATATCAATTGGTGGAAACTCAATGTCCATTTGATCACAAATAAACTGTTTATCAATACAGGTATGCACCCACGAACGATGTTGACAACCATCACAATATCTAGATACATGTTGTACAATATGCATAACACATTTTTCAAAATAGTACTTTTTCTGGAATATACTTGTTTTGTTGCACACTTCCACTGCATGTTTCACACACTGAAATACGCTGATAAATTTGTTCCATTCCGTTTGTGTTAGATACACCATGTTGCGAGGGACATGAAATGTACTCTTTTTACGTAACAGCACCATCTTCTCTTCGAACACCACTTCATGATTTGAGCCTAATGATTTGACTATGGTCACATTTAGCTCATCATGAAAATAATCGTTCATTTGGTCGATTCGTGCCATTCTTCACAGGTCAGTAGTACACCAAATTGTTCTGCTTTGCCCAATCGAATCACAGGTTCAAATGTTCTAGCACTGATACCAATCATCACATGTTTTGTTTATTGGATAATAGCTTGCGAAGATGAACTCTTTATCGTTAGAAGTACACATCTTTCCTCCTGAAAAGCACTTGCTCAAATGATTTCGTGGGATGACACTGTATTGGTTGATTTATAGTTATTACTGACGTCATTGGTAAAGAATGTGCTGACATTTGAATTCATGATTTCATCACAGTTGCTGACGTCATGCTGACCAACCAAATTCATACAACTATGTCTAATGTGCTGACGTTTGAATCACAATTGCTGACGAATCCGGCTGTGTACTAAATTCAAATTGATGACTTCGACCCAAAAATCCTTTGTAACATAAAGATACAGATCCAGTATTTAAGAAACGCAGCAGTTCTTCTTGTTTTGATGCTTCCATGGGTAAATATCTTGCTGGTAAAATTATATTCTTTTCATTTTCAAGCTTCACTACAATTCTTAATCCAAACTCTGTAGGGATCATTTGGCTAGCTAAGATTCTATAAGGTACATTCTGTTGTAAATCAGTAATCTTGGTAAATGATTTCATAACATCACGTGTGTTTAGAAACTGCAGACAAGTAGCCATGATGATGTTATCATGAATACTAACTCGAACGATGATGCAAAACTGATGACGTTGCATTATCATGTTCTGACGTGCACCACAATGTTGCCAGAGGTTTTAGTTCTAACAGTTCCGGTTCTTTACTAATGAGTGCACAAACTTTTAAAAATGTCAACTCAAACTTTGAAACAAACATTTCAAACAAAAATCTTTGAAACAAAATTTTGAAACGAAAAAAATTCAAACAAAAAATTTCAAACCAAAAAAAATTCAAACAAAATTTTGAAACGAAAAAAATTTCAAACAAAATTTTGAAACAAAAAATTTCAAAGAAAAAAATTTGGAAACGAAAAATTTTAAACAAAAAATTTTAAACAAAATTTTGAAACGAAAAATTTTTAAACAAAAAAATTTTGAAACAAAAGTTGTCAAAAAAAATTTCAAACAAAATTTCGAAACAAAAAGTTTCAAACAAAAAAATTTCAAACTAAAAAAATTTTACGTTTCACGGTTAACCGTCAAACTATCCGGTTTTTAACTATTCGATTAACAAATAAACGGTTTCAGTGAGTGCAAAATGTTGAACGAAACCAAGATTTTTAAATGTTAAACAAAACTTAAAACTGAATACAGCAAAGATTTGAAAATCATCAACCAATCAGATTGCACGAAAGATAGTGATCAACCAATCAGATTGCAGGAAAGATAGTGATCATCCAATCAAATTGCATTAACAATAACTTTGCTAGTGTCAGATTACATCACCTTATGATTAAATTTCAAACTGTTGTAGCATGTATTGCCTTTCGTCTATGAGTCATAAGATTCAATAAGGTTAGCTATCAGATTTCAAATCAATCACCACCAATGATCTTAGACTATGAGCTGTGACTAAAGTTCAATGTATTGTTTCCAATTTCGCACCTTATGTTAAAATTCTGTTTATCACCATTCCCAAATTGAAAGCATACTTCTATTGATATACCTAAGTCTTAGAGTTAATCATATCATTATATGTTCAATAAGGTCAATAATGTCCGTCAATTGTTTACCTGAGTAGAACCAACTGTTTAAGTGTGTACTCAAACTTAAGAAGTACCACAACAAAGGAAATGAATCCCTGTACACTACCTCATCAAGGACAATCACGTGGTACAACGTCTTGCTTACGTTTATATTTGGCGGGAATAATCAAAACCAATGACACATTCTCAAATTATCCTACAAAGTTTCAATGTACCAATGTCCTGGACTCCTAATCCCATCATAGGTTAATAACTGATCACGTGATCATAATGATTTACCCAATGAATGAGATACTATCCAATTACCAATTATTGATATGACAATAAGAAATGTACCCCTCCCAAATTTAAGATTGGTACACAAATACGCATGTGTCTTATGAAAAAGTAATAAATTCTGTAGTTATTCAATAATAAAGCCGGTCAATAACCTTTAAATTTTGAATATTTGGCCATAAGAGGAACACCAATGGGTCCTAGAAAACGTTTACCGAATTTTGTTATTTGATAATTCCCAAATTTAAAAGGGAACATAAACATATAAAGGTAATAAACCTCTGTACATACCCATATAACATGCTAAATAGGGGTCAATAACCTCCAAAATTTGATTTTTTTGGTAGTTCTTTACCTATGAAAAGGTAACGATGTGGACCATCCAATTTTATAGTGGTACATATTGGAGTCCTGTACTATAATACCAAATGCTTATATTAAACAATTTCTAAAACCGAGTGGATGAGCCAAGATACCCCTCCCAAATTTTTAAAGGGTGCGTCAATGTACCCATGTCTTATGATAGGAAATGAACCCATATACATGACCATATAACCATATAAGGTAATAGAACCTCATCAAAGGGAAGAAATTGGGCCAAAAACCAAACACATGGTACAACATATTGTTTATGTTTATATTTTGGCAATTTTTACCCATGAAAGGGAACAAGATGGACCACCCAAATTTATCATGATACATGTTGAGGCATGTACTATGATACCAAAATGCTCAAATTGGAAAATTTCCAAAATTTAAGGGGGTTGGCCATGGTACCCCTTTCAAAAATTTAAAGGGTGCATCAATGTACCCATGTCTTATAATAGGAAATGGACCAATATATACATGACCATATAACCATATAAGGTAATAGGACCTCATCCAAGGGGATAAATTGAGCCAAAACCAAACACGTGGTTGTACTAAAATTTGGCAATTTCGTACCCATGAAAGGAAACGAGGTGAACCACCAAAATTTATCATGATACATATTAGGATCCAGTACTATGACACCACATGTTGAAATTAAGCAATTTCCAAAATTAAAGGGGTGCACAAATGTACCTATGTCTTATGATAGGAAATGAATCCCCATACGTGACCATATAACTATATGATGTAATAGGACCTGATCAAGGAGATAAATTAGGTCAAAATCAAACACGTGGTATAACGTATTGCTTACGTTTATATTTTGGCAATTTTGTACCCCTAAAAGGGAACGAGGTGGACCACCCAAATTTATCATGATACATATTAGGATCCAGTACTATGACACCACATGTTGAAATTAAGCAATTTCCAAAATTAAAGGGTTGGGCCAAGGTACCCCTCCTGGGGTGCATCAATATACCCATGTCCTATGAAAGGTAATAGACTCCTGTATACGTTCATGTAAACATATATGGTAATAACACCTCATCCAAGAGGATAAATTGGACCAAAAGACCAAACACGTGGTATAACGTATTGCTTACATTTATATTTTTGGCAATTTTGTACCCCTAAAAGGGAACGAGGTGGACCACCCAAATTTATCATAATACATGTTAGGGTCCAGTACTATAATACCAAATATATAAAATGAGCAATTTCTAAAATTTAAGGGGTGGGCCAAAGTACCCCTCCCTAATTTTTAAAGGAGTGCATTAATATACCCATATGTTATGAAAGGTAATGGACCCCTGTATACGCCCATATAACCATATAAGGTAATAACACCTCATCCAAGAGGATAAATTGGGCCAAAAGACCAAACACGTGGTACAACGTAATGCTTACGTTTATATTTTGGCAAATTTGTACCCCTAGAAGGGAACAAGGTGGACCACCCAAATTTATCATAATACATGTTAGGGTCCAGTACTATAATACCAAATGTTTAAATTGGGCAATTTCCAAAATTTAAGGGGTGGGCCAAAGTACCCCTCCCTGGGGTGCACAAATATACCCACATCTTATGAAAGGTAATGGACCCCTATACATGACCATATAACCATATAAGGTAATAACACGTCATCAAAGGGGATAAAATCGACCAAAAACCAAGCACGTGGTATAACGTATTGCTTACGTTTATATTTTTGGCAATTTTGTACCCCTAGAAGGAAACAAGGTGGACCACCCAAATTTATCATAATACATATTAGGGTCCTGTACTATAATACCCAATGTTGAAATTGGTCAATTTCCAAAATTTAAGGGGTGGGCCAAGGTACCCCTCCCAAATTTTTCAAGGGGTGCATTAATATACCCATATGTTATGAAAGGTAATGGACCCCTGTATACGCCCATATAACT
The DNA here is from genome assembly GCF_964235325.1 of Thermobia domestica. Classification (NCBI taxonomy): domain Eukaryota; kingdom Metazoa; phylum Arthropoda; class Insecta; order Zygentoma; family Lepismatidae; genus Thermobia; species Thermobia domestica. Next base: position 120,196,784 of record NC_137455.1, read on the forward strand.
ATATAGGGTAATAATACCTCATCAAAGGGGATAAATTAGGTCAAAACCTCCGAAATTTGACTTTTTGGCAATTTTTTACCCATGAAAGGGAACGACATAGACACCCAATACTGATAGAGGTACATACTATGGTCCTAGGCTACCATACCAAATTTTTAGATTTGGCAATTTCCAAAATTTAAGGGGGGTGGTCCTATGTACCCCTGCCAAAATTTAGGGGGTGGGCCAAGGTACCCCTGCCAAAATTTAGAGGGGGTGGTCCTAGGTACCCCTAGGTCATTGACCCCGAGCCAAGGTCATTGACCTTTGACCTATGACGTCACGAAAATTTTTGCTGACTCGGCTCAATATAACGGGGGGACTACTACTGTAGTGAATGACATTGTAGATACTAAAGTAAAACGAAATAAATGTGGGTTTAGTGCCGATATAATATGTTCTTTCTGTGGTGCCACTGATTCCTTGAGTCATAGATTAACAACTTGAGTGAACAGCAAACAAATCTGGTACCAATTGCAGCGATTTTTGGGTCTTATTATGCGCCAACCTCGTCGCTCAATCGAGGTCAATCTCCTGTTGCGACCGGAATATTCTCTGTATCCCAAAACGAAACACAATTCTGTTACCTGGGTTATAGCGCAAACAATTACGTATGTACTCTCACTGGAAACTGCAGGTAATTCTTCGCTTTATATTGAATATCTTAAAGCTAATTATGACACAATGAGCTCTCTTATGAAAACTTGTACTTTTGCTCGTTATCTCGACAATACCATATATGCGTATTTAACTTATACTCCTTTGTTATTCCAATGAGTTTTTAGTAATTTGTAAAACTTATGTATATGCTACGTAAGTTCTTTTTTTTTTTTTTTTAAAAAAAAGACATGCACAAATTGTACAATTTGTATCTGTGCTCCATAAGCAGTTCTTTTTTTCTTTTTTCTCTTCCCTTGAGTTATATTGAGCATTATTAGCTGTATGTATTTATATTGTTCTGCAGTTGTGTTAATGATCGTATGTATCCAACTCTATTAGCTAATAAAAAAAGTTGTTAAAAAAGTGGTTAGCATTGTGGTTTTCTAAACCTGTGATACGAGTTCGAGTCTCCCCCTGGCCATTTACAACTTCTTAAAATGTTTCATTTACAAAGCTGAGCTCCAGTTGGATACTGCTAATTGAAAAATAATCTCCAGCGGATAAATTCAGGGATGTAATTCTGAAAATAAAGGAAGAAAAATGAATGGGGAATACGAGTTACAGAATTAATTCTGTTAATGGTTCTATATTTGATATTATCAGTTAATTTCGTGGATTTTTAAATTGTTGTTTATTGACACTATATTCTCCTCTTTTCTCCTTGTGTCTCAATGCGTAAATTTTCACAAATATTATTCAAATCAAGAACCTTCAATTATATTTACAACCTAAGGGGAAATACGCTTAGTACGGATAGGTTCTCCAACTCGTTTGAGTGTTATCGAATTTTGCATTTTTAATACTTACAAATAAATTACTGCACACCAATATTTAGCAGTTTCAAAAGTCAAACGATTAATGAAATCGGACAATTTCTTCTTTCGAAGTAATATTACGTATCAACCAACGGCGCCAGAATCTAGGAGCTCAGGCTCTGTTAGACACACAAAGTTTTCATTGGAGGCTGGGCTCTTCCCCCGAATGGTCGACCTATATTTTAATTGATTTGCAGGTAGGATTACTGTTAATAGTTTCAAAACTCAGCGCAATGGTTTGTGTTTACTTAAAAAATAACCTAATACATATACCGCATAATCTATCCGTATATTATTTGATACGCATATATGCATAGTCACTTGAAGTAAGTTAACTTGTTTATAATCCCTCACTTGAGTTAATTACAAGATTATTTAAGTTCCCCGATTGTTATCTTCTCATCAGCGCCTCTGGTGTCCGTTTTGTTTTGGTTTTGTGCTGTTTACTGTGAGTACAAGTATCCAAAACTCCCTTCTGTCATTTCGTCAGCCAGCGTTTCTCCTCACTTTTGCACAAAAACACACTTTACGATTTGTTCTTTTAACAGGTGTGGCAACTTCATGCTGCTGTTCTAGCTATTCTACCATGTGTAATTAATCTTCGAGCAGGCGTCAATTGGGGTGCCTAATTCACGGACTTTATACATCAAGAATTTAAGTGGCCCACTGTACATTAAAAACACATGCGCATAGTATCATTTAAAGTCTTGTTTCATTCTGAAAAGAATGACGTATTAACCATGATACTTGGATGTATAGTACTGTGTTTGGAAACTTATTTTTTTATATGTATGTCCCACTTCTCATTATTTATATATGAAATTCGGCATTAACAAGTAGGATTGAGAAATATTTTTCTGTCGTAACTGTTCTAGATATTGCAATAAAACTTGAAACACACATTATATATATAGACCATAGTATTTTGCAAGGTAGATAATATTCAGATACCTGTAGCCAGGATTGCTCCAAAGGGCTTTAAATTTCGAAAAAGGGATTTTTGGAGGGAACGTTCTCTATTTTACCTCGAATCCCCCTTCCCTTGCTTATCATGTATACACGCGCATGATACCATTTGAAAATATGTTTTATTCTGAAGAGAATGACGTATAATCCTTGATACTCGGACGAATAGTACTGAAATAGTAGCTACTTGACAGAAAGTCAACATTTTCCTCAAAAATGCAAGTGGCTAAAAGGGTTTGGGGGGGGGGTAGAGAGGAAAGCAAGAGGGGAGGGGTGGGGAAGTTTCAGAAAATACTCTCTATATTGTGGTCTAACGTTCCTGAAAATTTCAACTTGTTACTAATTAGTACCGACAGATAACCTTTATTGACTGAACTATATAGGCATATGTGTATTGTCTGTCAAACAAATAATTGCATGTTTCCTGCGGAATAGTATCTTGGCCCTTGCTGCTATGAAAATAAAATACTATACACATTACCCCATATCATTTCACCAGTAACTTCCTATTTGCTGATAAGCTGAAACAGTATTCATGGGCATCGTGGTGAAACCTGTACTTGCTTTTTCTTGCATTGTACGAAAAACAAAGAGTGACGCAATAAAAACAAGAAAATAAGGAAAAAATACAATGCGATGTAAAGTGCTTGGACTCTTTCGACTAATCACTCAATGTAGCGCTTTGCTCGCAAGCAGGTCTTGATGGTAACGGGCAACACCGTAGGCTCAAATTCACGGGGTCCTCAGATTGATTCCCCCTGCAGACATACGTTTTATTTTCTTTACAACAATAGAAGTTATTTAAAATTATCCACTTATAAGAGAAAAGGAAAAAGTGTAAAAACACAACATTTCACTTTTGTATTCACATTATTGCCAAGAAATACGATAATTTCTTGCAGTTGAAACCGTAGACAATAAGTTAGTTAATAATGTTTATCGATCATTTTATAAACAATGTCCAGTGTGTTGTTATCGGCAGAGCTCTACACTGTAGACCTTAAAGTCGCAAGTTTCCGAGGAAAACATTGTCCATTTATTATTATTATTATTATTATTATTATTATTATTATTATTATTATTATTATTATTATTATTATTATTATTATTATTATTATAATTAGTAGTAGTAGTAGTAGTAGTAGTATTAAAATGACAAAAGAAGGAAAGAAAAAGGACACATAGTCAAAGCTATTGATAGGAACATACTTTTCTATCAATATCAGATTCTTTTTAGGTTTACACAGGAACGTAACAATATTATTACACTTATGGATTGACAGATAGAATTATTATTTTACGAGAACAAGAAATGGAGTATAAATATTTGTTAGCTGGTAGCAGTAATGAATTTTGTTTCGCAGTTCTTCTAGGTAGGTTGAGTTGATTTTGAGTTTAACGTTCCTTTCAGCAGCAAGGCTATATGAGACGGGACCTACTGATTATCGTGGAACCCGAACAACATGAACTCCTGCCGGAAATTGAACCCGGGTTTTTCTAGGTAGGAAGGTGAGGTGATACCTTGAATAGAATCGTTCTTGTGACTACAGTTGTAAGTTCGATTACTATTTGTAATTTGTGTCATTCCCTTAATGGTTTATTAACGTTGCATGTAGCGTTGAAGCTAATAATATCTTACTGGCGAAATCACGTGTAAAATTGGAAGACCGAGTTAGTTGTGTAAATTCGCACCCAGATTTAGGTAACAAAGCCAGGGTATTGTGCGTATGTCTCTGCTCTGGCCATCCTCCCTCGTAGAGTATTCGATAGCAAGGTAGTCTGAAGATCTTGTAGTGCACGAATCGATTACCGTGTTTTTGCGTGCTTTTTCCTGATGTGATATTGATATGCTCTTTAAACAGAAATTTGTTTCATCGTTTAGGGATAAAATAGCAGAGTTTTATAGTGCATAAAAAGATTAATTAAGATATGTTCAAATGAATTCCAAAGTACAGCCCGGGTAGGAAAATCTTTGGCCACGAGCTTTCACGTCGAAAATAGCCTGAAACAAGGAGATGCGTTGTCGCCATTATTATTTAACTTCGTCTTGGAATACGCTATAAGGAAAATGAAAGATTGCAACCAGGGCCTACCGTTGAACGGTATTCACCAAGTTAAGGCATATGCTGATGATTTAAATTTAATAGGTGATGATAGGAGAACAATAGAAAGAAATGCAGAGATCTTATTAAACGCTTGCAGGGACGTGGGTTCAGAAGTAAATGCAGAGAAAACTAAATACATGGAAGTGCGTCGAGACCGGAATACAGCAAATTATGGATGCGTTAAAATATTAAATAATACTTTTGATAAAGTGGATAGTTTCAAATATCTAGGATCAATTTTAACAGACGAAAATCATATTCACGGAGAAATTAAATGTCGACTAAAAGCAGGGAATTCGTGTTACTATTCGGTTCAAAATCTCTTGTCGTCCCGAATTCTGTCGAGGAATTTGAAGCTTAAAATATACAAAACGATAATCATGCCTGTTATTTTGTATGGCTGCGAAACATGATCGCTTACTCTGAGGGAAGAACATAGACTGAAAGTATTTGAGAGCAAAATCCTCAGACGAATATTCGGACCCAAGAGGAACGGGAATGGCGGAAACTTCGTAACGATGAACTACATAATTTATAAGGTTTACCCAACATTGTTAGGGTCGTCAAGTCTAGGAGGCTTAGGTGGGCGGGTCATGTAGCTAGAATGGAAGAAAGTAGAAACGGTTTCAAAGTCTTGACTGGAAGACCAATCGGAAAACGACCGTTAGGAAGACCTAGACGCAGATGGGAGAACAATATTATGATGGATTTCGCAGAGATTGGAACACGAAGTAGAAACTGGATGCAGTTAGCTAAGGATAGAGGTCAGTGGAGAGCTTTTGTGAACGCGGCATTGAACCTCCGGGTTCCATAGGCAATAGATTTAGTTAGTTAGTTATATATTTGCATATTTCGGAGGTTAGTGCATATTTATGTCGTTATTGCATATAAATGCATATTTAAAGGAACGACCAAATTGATAATTTTTAACGTCCAATAGCTTTCCTTATAAATGGAATTTCAAGTTTCTAATATAAATTGACTCAAGATCTTTAAATGGTTCATTGTTGTCGGTTTAGCATATCTTCCAAGGTCATGTGAAGAGAGAATAAGAAAGTGGTGAGTGATTCATCCTCCCGGCAATGATGCACCAATGTCAGTTTTTTGGAAGAAGATATAAACAACGATGTCAAATCACCTACAACAAAATTTCCACGTCACTCGTCTCGGCAGTTGAAGTTGCTACTATTTTTGTGCGTGTGTGTGTCGATTTGAAATTGTGTGGTCGTGTGGTAGTACAAGGATACCAAAAGAATAATCTGGGCCCATTTAGTTGTAGTGCGACATCTTCCAATTAGAATTTTAACTAGCTCAGAATTTTGTCCAATTTTTGCCCATTTTTGTCCACCCAAGCAAAATGTTTGTACCATTCAAATTAACAAAGGAGGGCCATTCCAAATTTTCGGCTACTTCGATCACCTGCAGTGCGACATCTTCAAATTCGAATTTTCACTTGCTCAGAATATTGTCCAATTTTGTCCATTTTTGTACAGCCCCAAAAAAGTACCATTCAAATAAACGAGGAGGAACATTTCAAATTTTTTACCACTTCGATCACCTGTAGTGCGACATCTTCAAATTCGAATTTTAATTAGCTCAAAATTGTGTCAAATTTTTGAACATTTTTGTACCACGAAGAATAAATTATGTGCTATTGAAATAAACCAAGGACGGTCATGTACAAATTTGACCACTTGGATCACCTGTAGTAAGACATTTTCAAATTCGAATTTCAACAATCTTGGAGGTACAAAAATCTACAAAAAATAGGGAAAATTCTAAGCTAGTTAGAATTCGAATTTAAATATATCACACTCTTGCTGATCGAAGTGTCCAAAATTTAGAAGTCGCCCTCCTTTGTTAACTTGAATGGTACAAATTATTTTGATGATACAAAAATGTACGGAAATTGGACAAATTTTGAGCTAATTAAAATTCGAATTTGAAGATGTCGCACTACAGGTAATCGAAATGGCCAATTTTTGAAAAGATAGTCCCTCGTTTATTTTAATGGTACACAATGTTTTGTTGGTGGTATATGAATGCACAAAAATTGAGCAAAATTTAAAATTGTTAAGCTTGTTAAAGTTCGAATTTAAAGATGCAGTACAGGTGATCGATCTGGCGAAATTTTGAAATTTTACTTCCGTCGTTTATTTGAATGACATAGAAGATTTTCTTGGTTGGACAAAATTCTGAGATAGTTAAAATTCAAAATTGAAGATGTCGCACTACAGGCGATCGAAATGGCCAATTTTGAAATGACCTTCCCTCGTTTATTTGAATCGTACAATTGTTTTCTGGTGTGGACAAAAATGGACAAGAATTGGGTGAAATTCTGAGCTAGTTAAAATTCAAATCTGAAGTTGTCGCACTGCAGGTGATCGAAGTGATCAATTCTGAAATGTCCCTTCTTGGTTAATTTCAATGGTACAAAATTTGTTCTTGGGTGGACAAAAATTGGACAAAATTCTGAGCTAGTTAAAATTCGCATTTGAAGATGCCCTACAGGTGATCGAAGTGACCGAAAGTTTGAAATAACCTTCCTTTGTTAATTTGAATGATACAATTTTTTTCTTGAGTGGACAAAAATGGACAAAATTCTGAGCTGGTTAAAATTAAAATTTGAAAATGTTGCACTACAGGTGATCGGAGTGACCAAAATTTTGAAATGGCCCTCCTTTGTTAACTTGAATGGTACACTAAATGGGCCCGAAAAATCTTCTGAAACAATGGATTGAAGTTGAGAGACATTAACAATTCAAGAAGAAAATATATTATACAAAGTGTATGCTAAAGACGTAATATTTTCAAAGTAAGCTTGATTTCAAAAGAGGACATTTTTTCGACACCAAAAGCTCAAACTTTAGCAGTGCTCAATTGTTTGGCCTTCTTATATTTTCATAGAAGTTTCAAGTCTAATAAGGACTTTATACAACTGTAAAACAACCCAGACGTGGCTTTCTTTTTTCTTTTTCTTTTTTTTCATCCCAAAGAAACCGTTGAAGAAGTATTTCGAGAAGAAATTAACAACCCTTTGGAAATGTGTTCTACATTAATTAAAATATTTGCTTTACAAAATCTAAAATTTGTCACAGTTACTTTCTGAGATAAGGAGATAAGTTCCCAAGTTCTCCTTTAAGGAGTTTATAAGAGTATTTAAATATAAACTTGTGTTGGTTTGATACGTAGCTCGGTTTCTCGAAACGTAACTTTCCTACTAAGTCTTCTGTTATGTTTTCGGTAACTTTACCTTCTTCCCATTCATACTCCATGTCTTGCTGAAATCACTTTATTCCATTTTAAAGTATCAATATTATACATTGTAAATTATTACTGTTTGAAACGGACAATGTTACGCTAGAAGAAAATGTTCTAGGATTTACACATAATTGGATAAAAAAAGTAACTTCAAGTGAATTTATTTTCTTTTAAACAAAAACATAAGATTTTTGAATACAGGCTTTTAATATAGTAAAAACTGTCTGCAACAGGTCCCTTATTAAACGGGAATTTATTTTAAACGGGAATATTTCACGGTCCCATAAATTTAAAGGTAAAAGAACATGGTAAAATTTTCTTGAGTAGGCGAAACCTATGTTGCGAAGAACGGATGTTAAAATATATTTTTAATGGAAATTTTCAAGTTCCGGAATGTGACATTTAGAAAAGTTTTCGACATTTTGTAAGAGGTTAGGTATATGAACTACGCTGTCTCTAAAGGTCTTCGTTTACTTGTTACCTACATATTTAACCTTTACTCCACCGCCATGTAAGGCCCTAGATACCGTACGACTTTTTGTACGAAATGCAATTTACATAGTAATTTCCAAATACCAATAGCTCGTTCTCTAGCTGGATTAGAGACATGGAACAAGGAGCACAATATACACAATAGTTCAAAAGGGAGCCAACAGTAGAGGGTGAAGCGCTGAAAAGGGAATAGCATCTACTTTTTGTCTTGGCCTTTGAAACTGTAGGTAGGCTTTTTTGTTTGTTTGTTTGTTCACTGTAAGTTTTATGTGTATTAATTCGTAGCACAAATAAATACTGTAATTGAATACGGTGGGCCTATGCGCAACATTTTATTTCGCTATGTCTATTATATGTATTACAATACTTATTTTTTAAAAAGCATACATCTATCTTCGTTAACTTTAAAACCTTTAACGGAAATTTTTGAGAATCCTGTTAAATTTCGCTAGGTAGGTTTTATTACATGCTTATGCTTATTTACTTCTCTGAGTATATTTATTCTTTATTGACAGATACTTGGCGCATTATTTTTTATTCGTAAATTATATATAGGTTATATAAGTAGACGTATATTTAAATTTCACATACTGACTGTGAGCTGTTTGAACCCGGAGAAACCAAATGTATTCAAGAAGCCTTGGACGCTTGTGGAGCTAGAAATATTAAAAGCGACCTTTCGTTTATCAATACTCATTTCACTTCACTTTCAAAGATCATAACGAGATTTGAAGAGCAATGATTAGGACTTTGTAGTGCATTTGAGTAATTTGATTCAATAACGAAACACACACCATCAAGACCAATCGGATAAGCATTTTTTTGAAACGCACAGTCAATAGACGCGAAAAATCCTGGCATAAAATTCTTGTCTAATGTAAATAAAGTGTTCAAAAAAAATTGACCTGCGCTTTGCCTAGCTAATGCGCTTTGTACTATGGTTAAACACATATGTATTTAATATTGCCTGGGTCGCCACCACGCGTTCTGACGTGGAAAAGTCTTCTTAGAAGATTCCGGTAAGGGTCAGGATATTGAGTGTAACCAAATCTATAAAATAATCACATCGCGCGGGACATTGAACACCAAGACTGGTTGACTTCTGTGATTGATGCCAACGTTAATTTCTTACATTAATATATATATTCAAAGAAATCCAAATGCAATTACAATAGCTTTACTGATTTATGTTACGGTAGTATTACAAAAGCTTCTTGGAAAATTTACAACATAACATAGTTTGCACAAAATTATTAAATTCCTATTTGGCATATGAAATTCTTAGAATCTTCAGCAATCGCATCCAAATAATATATTTTAAAGCACATTGCACCTCTGTTGCACATAGGAGTTACTAAAAGTGTTATCTACTTGCACAGTTATTCAATTAGATACATATCGGCGCGACGAAATTATTGATATCTATGCAGTTTCATGATATTGCACTACATAATTATATCAGAGATATCATCTTAACATTTCGCAGCAGAACGAACACGTACTTAATATCTTAAATTATCATCATGTTTCTACATCTTGTCACAAGGTTGAAACTTCATTTATACATATTCACTCATTTAATATAACAATTGCTATTCTTATTTATTACATATATTCTTCATATCTCATAATATTCACTTAACTAATTCAACCTTGCCCAAATTCACATGTTAAGATTCGAATCTAAAAGAATAACGTTCAGCATCACTAAGTTCTGAAATCTGCTTATCTCCAGTCGAATAAGATATCTCATCCATAAGTAAATTATTTATAACATCCTCAATATTAGTTATGGTTAATAGGCCGACATGTATGTATGATAAAATCTAATTGTTACAAGAAGATAATATGCAGCATTCTAAACATATTGGGTTTATACAGAACAGAAGCCGAAAATGCAGGAATTTTGACTTAAAGTTTTAAATATATATTGACTACTATTTCTACAAGTTTATTTACTTTCGGTGGCCTACGGTAATAAAGAAGGGCCTAAGCCCCTAGAAAGAGCTTTCTAGCGGAGCATTTTGATTTCAGTTAGGCCTGTCATCACAATTATCAAATGTTGAACAATAAATAAAGTAAAATAACTATTTTTACGTGATAGTGTTACGTTTAGTAATCTTGTCGGCTCTATTATATTAAGTTTCCTTATAAATTTGCTCTGCTTAATAATTGCTAAATAATTCACATTGGTTTAATTCTATATTCAAAACATTTACAAATCTTTCTTTCTTTTTTATCGATTTAAATCTTAAATCTTTCTTCTTCTTTTTCGGACAATTAAATCTTTTATTAATTAATATTCTAAACAAGGTGTAATTTTGGTGCAGATAAAGAATAACATAACAAATTAAATAACTTAGGAAATTCTAAGAAATTCTAACTTTGGTAAATTAAACAAACTATTATGAAATGCATTACATAAATACAATAACTTATAAACTAATTCTGTGATTAAATAAACTGTCACGAATAACAAATAAAACAGGACTGTTGATGCCAGTAGTGCGGCATAATAGTTTTCCCTCCTGCCGCCAAAAAGAAATTTTAGTAAAATTTTTTTTACACTTCACGTTCATTAATTTTCTCTGATTCCTTTGGACATATCCTGTAAAACGACGACGAACACGATTACTTCACAACTTTATAACTAGGTAGGAACCAACTCAATGTGAACATCTATATGAAATGTCAAACAAAATCAACTTCTTTATATTTTCATAGTCTTCTCTTCCTGATAGCAATTTTTCTTGTTCTTTTTCAAACTATTAAAAGTTATTTAAATTTCACAATTAGATATCATAACAATTTAAATTAAATTTTGAAATAGCATTTTTTTTTCAGAATTTTGTTGTTATATTGGAATGTGAGTATGTAGTTGACAATTCATTAAAAATAACAAACAATGGATCAATAATAACAAAAATGGAACAATAATAACAAAGCAACAAGAAAACAAATATGAAACGTCATCTATTTCTCACCGTTTTTTTCGCCTTTTTCTACGCCAACTGAATCTTACTTTGTATGTCTTCTGTCTTTCTTTCCTTTTCTTTCGATTTCTTCCAATTATGCCTTTCTTCGTCTTTTGTTCTTTCCTCCTATGATGTTTCCACATCTTATTGTATTATGCATTCTTTACTTTACTTTTTCGACTTTTCCATTGTTTTCTTCCTTCTGAACCTTTTCTTGTTTTCATTTTGTTTGCACCGATCAAAATTGTCATAAATTTCAATTTTCTTCTCTTCCAATACATTAACTTGCTCTTTCGGTTTCCTCGTTCCTTTCGTTTTATTTTTTTCTTTCTCCAAATCATATTCTTCTGATGATTAGTACTGCTATCTGTTTCTGGCGCATAAACCCCTTTCACATTCATTGCTCTCGATTTCATTGGTTTCATGCAAACTTTCAATTTTTTACTTTTCCTATATTTCTTCTTTCTTTTCCTCCAACTTCTATCTTTCCAAATTGTCATACCTGTTTTGTTACACAAGTGTCGAGATTTCGCTAAAGTCTTAAGGAATCTTTCAGGTTGCTCATTCGGAGTTGTCGCTCTTTTACATGCTAAAACTTCATCCTGTATTCTTTCATCAATTTTATCCGTATCTTTGATTCCATTGGCTGACTTCACAGGAGCGTTCTTCATACTATTTTCTTTTCTCTTGGATATTTCTTTAATCTCCTTCTTCATATCTTCAACTCCAGCATTTAAATCATTCTTTATTTCTTCCCTTAATTCCTTTCCGAAATTTTCCAGTCGGTTAGTGAAAGTATTTATGCCATTCAAAATCTCCGACTTACATTCCGAAAATTGTCGCATTATCATTAATAACATTTGATGGTTCTTCACTTCAATTGGTATATTCGCGGCTTCTTCAGAATCGTGGATTTCCAGAAATTCCATTAATGTATACACGTTCTTTTCTCTTCCCTGATCCGGACTGTTTGGTCTCGGAAATGACTGTTCTTCACAAATCGTACTTCCTTCTATCTTTTCATCCTTTTCTTCATGGTTCTTTGTTTTTCCAGTTTGTTCTTCCTCATCACTTTTGTTACTTTCGTTGTCATCCAATTCATTTATGGGTTCAATACACTCACCTTCTCTTTGTATGGGCGCTTTCGAGGAACACTCGTCACATGTCCATTTACCCTCATCATCATTCATATTTTCACACTGTTCCTCGTCAAGATTCAGGTACCGGTAATGGAAAACATTTTTACATTCATCGCAAATAATTGTTTTATCGCGAGAGTTCACTTTCCTTTTACCACATTTCTTCATGGCTACTATTAGCTCGTTACAACATTTAAAAAGTTCCTTTTCTTTATTCTCCATTTCTTTGACAGTTTCCAGAGACTTCAGCACTTCTCTTTTCACCGTAGCACACCAAATATGTTTCACTACATTCATTCATCCACAGAATAATTGATATTTGGTGCGATTACATCTCACTATCTCTAACATTAAAATCCTGGCTTGGTTACGCCAAATTTTGTAATAGCCCGTGCTTACGTTTTTTTTAATGCGCAACAAATTCGTGTTTGATACAGTCCCGCGACGGGCGACATGACAGGCGTCGTGGAACTGTAGGCCCATGGTCGCCATTGAGGTATGTCCTCAAAACAGATAACGCATTCCAAGTCCGTTGAATGATAGGCTGGCATGATGGAAACCACATAATCACAACGCCCGGTCGGTTAACTGAGTATTATCGTGACGTAATAGATGGAATTATTCCAATACATGAATGCACTGTATGTGTATACGATGGAATGAACATAATCATATCATCTGATACTTCAACATTGAATATATTATCTAGATTATAATGCTATTTCAATTTAAATGTTTGAGACTCTTTAAATATAAACTTCTATTTACAGTTCGAATACATGAACAGTAGTAACACCTGGAATATCAATGAAAATGCAAAATTTTATTAAGCAAATGACGTTTCTTTCAGTAATAAAAGGACTAGATTATAATGAACATGTTCCCTTTTACCATTAACAGAACGTAGGAATCACAGAAGGTAAGTATCCATTTTAATAATATTTATGCATGCAATATTATCAAACTTCAAGAGCCACTACGTTTCTTTTACCACAGCACGTATCACATTAGTGTACCAGATATCGTTTTTGCGTTAACAATCAATTGTACTTTTAGTACACTTAGGAAGATAAGTCTTATAGCCAGTTTCGAAATTCGTACTTATTATTACACATTGTATTAACTTTAATTATACTATATTTCATTTATATTATTAATATTAACTTCGTCATATCAATATCTTTATATCTTTATATCAATTACGTAGAAATGCAATGACTTATTACCTATATTATTGTACTAATAAAGTATATTATTTTCCTTTCAGGTGCAAAATGTCGTAAGATGGTATTTCAATGCTGAATTCGGTAACTCTTTACTTTGGGCAAGGCAGTGATATCCCGTCACTGTTAGTATTAATCACAGGCCTCATTGGTTCCTTTCTGTTGCTAGGGATTATTCATAGACTATGTACGACCTTAAAAAGGCAGTAATAAGGGTTCTTTAATTTACTACAATATTGCCCTTGTACTTAATGCAATCAGTTCCTGTCACTGCCTTGCCTAAACTAAAGATTTGCCCTGAATTCCTAGTGGCAATGATGAATCAAGCTATTAGTAAAACGTTCATAATAACATGCATGTATTGTTTATTATTTCTGTGTTAGCACTCTCAATGATTCTACGCATGATGAATTGACTTTTGCTTCGGCAGGCCAATAAGATTCAAATTTAGCAAATGTGGATGGTTGAATTATTTCCAGAATCTGTTTTGTTAACTGTTGATTTTAATTATAATATGAAATTTATAATATTTCTATGAATTAGCATTGTCCCTGGGGTTTTGAAGAAAAGGGGCAGAGCCCCTAAGCCTACCGTTTACAAATTCATGGTTTTTAAAAACATTTCTGCAGAAACCTAAATCTTCCAAATCAGGGAAATTAATAAATAGAATTTATACTAAGCTTCCACTTTTAAATAAAATATTTAGAAATCACTCAGATTATTGTTCCACTTGTTGAGTCATCGAATAATTTGTTTTAAAACATAAACTTCATAGTAATTCCATAGTTTTTCTTATATCGAAGTCACAAACAATTTTCTTCTTCTTTATCTTCACTTGATTAAAATTGATTCAGACCAAATTCCAAGTTCTCGTTATAATGTCACATGGTATGGATTGACAACAATCTCACTTATTATAACTAATAACAAAACAAATAGTTTTAAAATTAAACGAACAATGAACAAAACATTAACATATTTATGACGGTGCAGGATTGTAATACGTACACCAAATGGTGGAGCATTACAAAGGGAATGACACAAATTTCAAATAGTGATCGAACTTACAACTCTAGTCAAGATAATTCCTACCTAAAAAAAAACCGGGATTCGATTCCCGCAGGAGCTCATGTGGTTCGGGTTCCACGTTAATCAGTAGGTCCCGTCACATATAGCCTTGCTGCTGAAAGGGACGTTAAACTCAAAATCAACTCAACCTATCTAGAAGAAAGGCGAATCAAAATTCATTACTGCTACCAGCTAACAAATATTTAGACTCCATTTCTTGTTCTCGTAAAATAATAATTCTATCTGTCAATCCATAAATGTAAGAATATTATTACGTTCATGTGTAAACCTAAAAAGAATCTGATATAAAGTATGTTCCTATCAATAGCTTTGACTATGTGTATTCTTTCCTTCTTTTTTTATTCTAGTAATAATAATAATAATAATAATAATAATAATAATAATAATAATAATAATAATAATAATAATAATAATAATAATAATAAGAAGAAGAAGAAGAAGAATTGGACACTGTTTTCTTCAGAAACTTGCGACTTTAAGGTCTACAGTGTAGAGCTCTGCCGATAACAACACACTGAACATTGTTTATAAAATGATCGATAAACATTATTAACTAACTTATTGTCTACGGTTTGAACTGCAAGAAATGATCATATTTCTTCGCGACAATGTGAATACAAAAGTGAAATGTTGTGTTTCTACACAATTTTCTTTTCTCGGATGACTGGATAATTGAAAAAAAAAATTCTATCGTTCTAAAGAAATAAACGTATGTCTGCAGGGGGAATCGACATGTTGACCCCGTGAACTTGATCCGAGGGTGTTACCAATTACATCATCGATAATTACTTGCAAGGAAAGCGTTACATTGAGTAATTTGTTGAAAGGGTCCAAGCACTTTACATCGCATTGATTTTTCCTTGTTTTTACTGTATTCACTCTTTTTGTTTTTCGTATAATGCACGAGAAAGCAAATATATTTTTCGCCACGATACCCAGGAATATTGTTTTAACTGATCAGCAAATAGGAAACTACTGGCGAAATGATTTGGGGGTAATGTGTAGTATTTTATTTTCATAGCAGCAAGGGGGCAAGATACTATCCCGCAGAAAACTTGCATTTATTTGTTTGACAGATAATACACAAGGGTGGGCCGATTTTTTTTTAAATTTCGAGAGACCGAGTTGTGGAAAGGTTCCCTTGTGTTAGTGGTGGTCAACACAGATAATTTGAATTTTTTTGGTCAACCCCTTCTTTTGCCTCATGGGACTTGAATGCATTTTATTACGGCAGCTATGCAACTCACACGATACTAAGAAGAAAATTGTGCTGCAAAGCTATAACCTTCGGTTCTTTTTCACACTGAGACATTCTGAGGCTGAAAATAAAACGCAAGAGAAAAGTGAGATGTGGCATGGTTACTACGAGGTTCCTATGAGATACGGTATTCCTATGTGATGAACAATTATAATCAATTACACGAAGAAATTGTATTGATGTTTTCAAAACACATTATAAATATACGTCATGAAAAATTGTTGATAAACTTTCCCTTGCAGCTCTTATCTCGTTTCGGCACATACACTCCAAAACTTCTCAAATCCATCACGAGGAGGTAGCTGCAAATCGAGTTCCACCCGCCCACCTACTTGCTTCCATTTTTTTTGACTCATGTACATTTGATAGTAATGCTTAGAGTCAAACTTTTTCATTTCTTTTCCATATTAATTTTGCCCTGATAAACCCATCTCTTCGATCCGCTTCATACATTGATGCTGACACTTCTGTAATTACTTTTATCATCCTCTCCATCGCCTGCGTATAACACGGAAAATATCGAATTTCCTCAAAAGTTGTAGCCGTCGTTCTAATATTTTCTTCTATCTGGCTCGAAGAAAGTTCTCTTGTTAATGGTGGCTTGATGAAAACCATCTCATGATATTTTCTTGCGTCTAAGTTTACTTTCGGAAAAACAAATTCACTTACACTTGATCTTTTTCTCTGTCGACACTTTTTTTATTCTTCTCCATCCTAAAACTCGGATGTCCTGGCTCCTGCCGGTAACCATTGCCAACAACAAGCTTTCCAGGATGGGCAAAATTAGCGTTGGAACTAATCATAGTATACACGATTCTTCTTAATTCTTCTGGAAGAATGGATGCAGATCGAGCAAGTAGCCACAAGTGTCATGTCTTGTTGGTGAGAGAAGAATTTTACTTTATTTCAAACCAAACTACTTTGATGACATACTGTGCAAGCCACTAAGTACTCCTTCGAGATTTTAGGTGCTAATTGGAGAATGCGAGAAGCTGTCGTCAACCATCGGGACATGGCAATTGGTCCAGGCTTTTTCCTCAGAAGGTCTGGCGGACACAAAACTTCTGAAACTGCTCGGCAAATGTCTAAAAGGCATTGCTGATCGTTATTGGACTGACAAAATTACAATGTTTCCGACTTCTTATAAAACAATGCTTTACGCATTAATATTATCGTATACAGTGTTGTAAGTAAATCCAACGGCGCCGACTTTCCAAAATTTATGTGGGTTCATATCACTGACGGATCGTATTAGCCTATATGTTTTCATTGAAGTCTCAATATTTGATTGATTTATTTTTAGTTAAAATCTTTTATGAACACTGTCATAAAGGGCTGCTGTGATAATGTAAAGTATACCTATAAGGATAATTTGGGGCTGCCTTATCTCAGTCTGTAACACGGCTGACTTACACGCAAGATAAACTGGTTCAAACCTGGGTCCAAACTAAAAATCTTATGTGTGCGCCGCACCCACAAGATTATTTGGAGGGTTCCGGAGCACTCACGTAGTCGGCGCGCATGGGTAAATGTATATTTTCTATTATTGCACAGCCGGTTTCAAAATTACTTGATATGAAAACACTTTATTAAAATTTTCTTTATAATATAAACAGGTCTATAAGAAATTGTTCACGATATACGTGAAACAAGCTGCAATGGAAGGTTGACAACATATTTTTCACGCTATATATGAAAAGCATGAATTGGAACATAAAAATACAGTTTTTCGTCTAATTGATTATAATTTTTAACCACATAGGAACAATATCGCATCTCTTTTCCCTTTCGTTTTATTTTCAGCTTCAGAATGCTTCAGCGTGAAAAAGAAACAAAGGTAATAGCTATAACACACTTTTCTTCGTAGTGTCGTGCGGGTTGCACAGTCGCAGCTATAAAAATATTCAAGTGCCATGAGGCAATGGAAGGGATTGACATAAAAAATACTAATTCAAATTTTCTGTGTTGACCACCACTAACATAAGGTAACTTTTTCGCAACTGAGCCAGTCGAAATTAAAAAAAAAAAATCGGCCCACAATATATACAAAAAGCTCGAAAAAATCCTGATCACCAGTTCGTCATGGCGACTGGAAATCGAGTCTGGCGCCTAGGTAATTTAAGGTTAAATCATGTACTACTATGTATTAAATTGGTCGCCAGATCGCCATTGACTAAATACTTTAGTTTAGTGACAGACATTTGTATAAATTATATCAGTGTAAGAAAAATGTCGACCAAAGTGTGTGATATAGGTATTGGATTCAGACCTGAAATTTCGTGTCCTACTCATAATATATAGCAGAGCATTATATGGAAATCATTACATATACTAGCCGGAAATTATTAGAAGTACAGCATTTGAAGCCAATAACTGATTCCATACAGGGCTGAATCAATTGTACTGCAAGCCTCAAAACAAGAAATCTCTACTGCAATAAATCAATTTATTCTGTAATATACAAGGCAAGAAGTGGGAGACATGTATGTGGTCCTAGACCCCAGCCTATTCAACCCAGCCGCTGATTTGGGGCTGATTACTATCATCGGCAGCAATGTAGCAGAAGTTCAGTAACATAAATAGGCCTACATATTTAATTTAAACGTCTATCTTCTGTTCTAGTAACCAAAGTTGGTAAATTTTGAAACATTTGCCACAGAAAAAGAACTCGGAAAGATGTCTCAACGGCCAGTACTAAATTAAGTATAAAGAGAGATTACTTAGACTACTTTACATGAAGCACTCCCTTCTAATGTAATGCTCCAAGTTCGGTCCTTTCCTATTAGAATTAAGAGAAAAATATTCAACCAGAACAAAAAAGACACAGTTATTTATATGATACTAATATGAGAATTTCATTCCCACTTTACACAAAGTTGTGTAAAATATTATTCAAGAGTACTAAAGAGTATTGTTCAATCATCTCATTCAATTTCACTTGGATCATGCACTCTTTAATTCTAAAATAGCTCTTGTTTAAGATTTATTGGATCTTGTACCGACAACATTAATATGGTTTTAGTATCTCTTAAAGAGGGTTGTTATTGGTAAGTACCTGTAATTAATACTTGTTGATTGTAGTGGAGTCAAAATTGGTATTTGACTTGAAGTCTTCTTAGTGCATTACTGAACATGGCAGGTTTCATTTCAAGAAAATGAGCTTCGAGAAAACTTTAATACGGAACTGAACGTATACTTAGTTATATATTAAACTTAGAAGAGATCATTTTCTTTTGTGTTTATGCGTCTTGGCGTCTTGAGAGATAATTTAATAAAGAAGTAAAACAAGTGTGTGTGTGTGTGAGAGAGAGAGAGAGAGAGAGAGAGAAAGGGAATGAGGAAAGAATCAATAGTCCTTTCATTCTGTTTTAAATTGTTTCATTTTCTTCTAAGGTATCTTTCAAAGAGTGAGACTTCTTCATTTCTCATGAAAATTACAAATTTAGTTTTTGCTATAATATTCATGTCATTAATTGATAACAAATTGATATGAAATTCTTGCTGAAAACAGATATTAATTTGTTTAACAAACATAAAGAAATAAAAATTAACTCAAAATAAAATCACTATATATGTAAGTTTTATCTTAAAAAAATAAAATAATAGTAACTATTTTATGGTGAAGTTCGTGAACATGTACCATTCTCTGGTTTCGAGAGGTGAGTATCCTCATTAGGAAAGAAGATGAAAACTAGCAGTCTCGTATTATCTTATTTTCTTTATTTTTTTTCGATTTGCAGGGAGTAACGATGGTAAATTATCTTCTAAAGAAGCAAACATAACTGGAGATTATAATGCAGGTCTTCTGCGAAAATTACATTACCACATACGATAGAAGCGTCGTGGAAAACTGACATAATTGGTTCTCTTCCAGCACCCACTAGCAACAAGTTGATCGTTACCATATCGTCAAATTTGTACCTATCCATCTTATTAATCAAATTTGGTATCTTCAGACTTTCGTTTGTTCCCAAAACTTAAACAAAATGTTGAAACATAACCACTTTCATACCGACGATAAAGTAAATTCTGTCTTGTAAGACTTAATTATCGATTGGCAATGCTTCGAATTGTAAGGGAATTATGTTCAAGACTAACTGAAATCAGCTGCTCATTTCGTAGTTAGTTAGGCTGATTTTCGTAACAACCTTTGAACGATGCAATAAACGAAAGTAATTCTCCAAATATTATTTTCGACTTACCTTGATAACATTTGTATCATCTTTCACTTTTTGTAAGCAGTTTCTTTGAACTTTCGAAAGAAGGAAAAAAGTATTAATTTTATATAGTGAGCGAGGTATGCAATGGATGTATCATAAAAGTAATAAAAATATATCCGTCACAGTAATTTTTTCTTCACTTCTTTCTTTTCGGAATTTTTGTTCTTTTTATATATGCTATTAGTATTTTTACGTCTAGGAACTTAAACACATAAGTGAAGTTCATTGCCTTAAAACTTATTGCAACTCTTACACTTTAACAAGAGAGAAAACTTCGTTTCGTCACATGATATTCTGTTGAAGTTCGTTTCCTTTCTCACATTACTCTGCAGTGTTGCAAAGACTATTAGCGTACTGTAAAAAAAATCATTAGCACTAAAGATCATTAGAGCTAGTGGTCTATCTCCACGCTTTATCGCATGTTGGCAAGATGTGCTGTGGTAGCTCGACCATTTTAATGGACCGGTTCCACTAACATAAGTACCCGTCCCGATTTCCTCAATCTAGACCTTAGTTCTCGTGCACGATGTGCACCGTCAAGATTTGTTCCCTAACCTTGACCCCTTAGCCTGTAGCCTGTAACCCTCATTCTCTGAGGGAGTGGGATACGCCCACTACGCAGCAGAGCCGAGGTCCCATCTACCAGTTACCTACTGGTAAAGTCAGACTGCTGGCGAGTCAGTCCTACCATACTCTGCAAGGGCTCTCAAGACAAGCTCACCTTCCCCATATGCTAACCGTTACCCAGATTCCTGGGATTAGCTCCCACATGGTACCGAATCGCACGGTATGATCACAGCCCAGCTTAGTACAACCTAAATCCGGGAGCCCCAGGCGTGCCCGAGGGAGCTTGTTTAATCCCGGCCATGCCTACCTCTATCGTTCAACTGGCAACCGTCTTGTCGTGTAGAGGTACCACGCACACGTCGAGATACTTCCGTATCTCATCCCGGATCCAATGGTAGATGTTAAGTCACCATTTGGGCATAGTGCCAGCCCATATCCTACTGAGTTTCCTCCCTTCAGCAGAATCAGAACCGTTACCCAGATTCCTGGGATTGGCCTCTCCCCCACCTCCGTTCAAACCTCAGCAGGCAGGAATCCGACACTCCCCTCTCCGTAGGATCGTCCAAGCAATACGGGACTTCCTCTAATTACGATGACTAATGTAGACCGTCTGCTCAAGGCAGACATTATCATTTGGGAGCCGTGTCTCCCCTGGTAGTCCCGTCCAACCAATACTTGGCTTATTATCATTTACAAATCTAGGCACCAAGTACACGTCGTAGCTAAGCTACATTCCGAACCAATGGTCTGCGTAGGCCACCATTAGGAGGGGCCAGCACACCCTCCCTCGGTAGGGTCGTTCAAACAATACGGAACTATCTCTAACTACGGTAGAGGTACACCATACATTACCAGACCCAATGGCTGATGTCGACTGTCTACCTTTAAAGACAATGTCCATTTGGGAGCGGCAGCTCCCCTGGTAGGGTCGTGGGGACCCTGCTCCCTGTAATGACAACGAAACCTGGGAGGAAGAGTCCCTCACTTCCTCAGCGCCCCTGAGGTACAAGTGTGCGTTGGGATACTAGGTATCCCATCCCAGACCCAAGAGCACGCACTACACGCTCTTTGAGGGCAGTGGCTACATCATCCTCCCGGTAGGGCGTTGGATCCGCCCGCACCTTGGGCACACCAACAACCCACTCTTGCATACGTCTTGGGTTACGACGTAGACTTATCTCCCGGACGAAAGGGCACGGCCTAGTTGCCCATTTTGGAGGATAGCCGAAGCATCACCTCCGCCGATAGGGACGGCAGCAGAAGCTATCTACCTCACTGATTACGTGATGAGGTCACACTTACTCTCCTGGATCCAGTGGCACAAGTTAGTCGCCCATTTCGGAGGATAGCCGAAGCCTCACCTCCGCCGGTAGGTTGTTGTCCAGATGACAAGGCAGTCTATAAGAGAATCTGCCCGGGAATACTGGACATTCGAGATAGCAACTTTTTTCCATGCACCACTCGAACCTATCTCCCTCTCAAAGCATCCAGCCCTCCACAAGGCATGAGGTAACCGGTGTGTTATAAGGGAGTCCCTCCCCTTTATCAGCACGGGCTTGGAACTGGCCAAAGCTGGGTTTGCAGTAATGAACAGTATTGGAAAACAAGAAAATAGAGAATTTACGAAATTTATTCGCCGAAACCAATCTCAAACACAACTGAAATATATATGGAAACAACGCCATTGATTGGAAAATATTCTTTGTGCACTAGAGTTGCCCCGCTTAGCGTAATCGCTAACGCTTTCACATCTCATGCGAGTGGTCCTGGATTCGATTTCAGGTGGAGACATTCAGTCGAAAAGATGTAATAGCTTTTTCAGGCCAGCTATTCTGAGTCAGGTGTTCCCTGGAATTTATTCATTCACACTAGGCAAATGTCGGGGTAGTCTCAGGTCGCTTGTTCCCTTCCCCATTCCTTTTTTCCTTCTCCGGATAATGTGCTCGCTGAAGGACGTCGTCCCTCATAAAGTGACGGGCTTAAGGTCATAGATGTCAATAATGCCTTGAAATACATATGTATAAATAAATAAATAAATAAATTTATGCACTAGAGTCTTGCTTAACCCAATTCGATGGGACCGACGATGCTTTAGTTGAACGAAAATTTGGTTAAAATCGGAATAAAGGTGTTTTTATATACAATACTGTACGTATATTTGATAAAATTTCAGAGTGAAATATATGGCTATGGTTAAGATTAAGATTAGATGAACGCTTCTTGGCAGTTGTTTTTCTATGAAGCATGAGTAAAGTTATTTCTTTCTTTTTAGCAATTCCATCAATCAGGTTTCGCTTAAAGGCGATTGTAGTATAATCCTATTTGGATTAATGTTGAATATTTAAAATAGCTGCAATGTCCGTTCTTTGCACGGGAAGAATAGGATGTAAACCCCATTATCATTCTTAGGAACTCACTTTAATATAATTAGCATGATTAAACCTGACTCGATTCAAGTGTTAACTATATTCCGAAATTAATTTAAACTGTTTTCTTTTGATGAAAGAGGTTCATGTACCAAGCTTCAACTTCTTAACATGAGAAACTAGTTAGATGTTCTCTTTTAAACTCTTCTCCCCCTCCTCGCCCCGCTTTGGAATACACATCGTAATGGAAGCGATATGATATAAAAAAATAAACTTTGCTCGATTCAAGTACAAACAGAGCTCCCTCGTAGCTATATGGCTTTCTGTGGAGTCTTCGCCTCGGGAGCCCCAGGTATGATTCTGGACTGGAGCTCATGTGGTTCGAAACCCACGTTAAGTTCTAGGTCTATGTTCCATTTAGCTTTGCTGCTGGAAAGGATGCTAAACTCTAATCTATTTATTTATCCAAATTCCAAATATGTTCAAGAGTTTATTCGAAACTATTCTTAAATTTTTCAGTGATAATAAGACACAACGTCGATGTCATTTTTTATATACGTGTATTGGAAAAAAATTAACGAAATTCTCTCATCCCTCTTAGAAGCGAAATTTTCAGAACAAGATGAAACACGTATTCCCTTATTTATAATTACGCTTTCAAATACTGAATTTCACACTCCTAACTTAAGCAAACCTTTAGAATAAACATTTTCGGAACAAGTAGAGGACTTAATATTTAGAAAATTGCCCCCCTTACTCATTTTGTTGCTGTATTCTCAAAACAATTGAAACACGTTTTCAGTTACTTTTGGAAGAAAGTTTATATGTCATGTTTAATTATCATAACATCAGGGATTTGCGAAATACATTATTCTTAAAAAAAAAAAAAACACTCTGATTCACACTAGGATGGGTATTTACAATAATCTTTTCTTATCTCATGCTTAGTGACAAAATTATTTTTTCCTACTTACAGTAATAATGGCCTGGGTGATGATGAATCACATACTTCTACTATTTTCGATACCGAGTAAAGAATTATACTTGGTTCGTTCAATATATAAGTTTTCCTTAGCTGTAAAATATTTATTTTTAAGGTACATTTGTAAGGTATACCTTACTTCTCTACACAATTCCCATTGAGATTCAAGCATTTGTCTCACCGTGGCACCTATCTGTCCAAACTCTTTGAAAAAAAAAAGGCTTGGGCTATTTAGCACTTTACTCACATTCCGCTTTATCTCTTCATCTGTTTCGAAACGTTCACCTTGCATTGCACATTTTAACACCAGGAAGAGATGAAAGTAACTCGGTGCTAAATTGAGATTGTATGGAGAGTGGGGTAGCCCTTCCCATTCTAAATTTTCAATTTTGTGTTCTATTTTGTGCCGTCTTTGTTGGGCTGGGCGTTATCATCAAGAAAAGACCAGGTCGCTAATGTCGAATTGCATTTTCTTGAAGAAGATTTCAGATTCTACATAAGCGACCTCGTCTCCTGTCAATTCGTGGTGAAGAAGTGAAGCTGATTCTAAATATAATGCTAAATAGCCAGAGACCTGATTTTTTGCAAGTCATTTGGACAAATTGATGAAATAATGAGACAAATGCCAAAAATCTCAACGGGAACTATGTGCAAAAGTGAAGGTCCGTAGCCAGGCCAAAAATTTAGGGTGGGGGGACCGATCCAACCATATTATAGTTCACTTGTAAGCCTACCGTGACAATTTTAGGAGGGGCAAGTAAAAATTTATGGGGGCCCGGCCTACCCTAGACCCCCATGGATACGGGCCTGTCTCACCTACATGTGTATGTATAGTTTACAAATGTATCTTAAAATATATATTTTTTAAAGCTTAAGGAAACTTATATATTGAACAACCTACGTAGATAGCTAGACTTGAATCGATTATATTAAAATATCACAACAAATTAAAATAGTGTAAGTTATCATATATCTCTTTGCTCAAGTCCTAGCAATCATATTTCTACTGTTTACTTCTTACCGCTTCTAAACGCAAACAATTTGTTCTAACTTCTACTAACTTAACCGTGGATTGCGATATACTGTATAAGACATGGACATTTATTTTTTGTAACTTTTTGTTACTTCCTATTCGTTTCTAACTTGTTACATTTATTTACATGGTCCCACTTAACTACGATAAGATGATTTCTTCCTGAAATCTTGAGCTGACTCATTTTGCACGCGTACACGTAAATGAAAAGTAAACATTAAAGATTTCTCCCGTAAAGTTTATCTCTGCCAGTTTGTTATTTCTTAGCTTGTTATGAACTTTCAGCAGATTTGGGAATAGAAACTTCTAAACTTGAACTTTATCAAATATCACCTTTCGGTACAAATACACCCATGCTTACTTTCCTCCATGACACCATATTTTTATACTGCTATTGTATATTAATGTTCGTGAAAACTGCAACGCACAGTAGGATTTGTACGGGAGTGCGTGAATGTTTACAGTTTCTACTCGATGAAACAAAAGAAGTTTTCGAGCCCTAGTTAAGTATATAGCCTTAATATTAAAACAAACAATAAGAACATTTTGGTAATACATAAGCGACAAAATGTCACTCTATTTCTGTTGAAAACTTATACATGGTGTTTCAAAACAACACCGACAACGTTTGAGAGGTTATTCCTGACACCAAGATAAGACAAAAAGTATAGACCAACTTGGGTCCACAAATGCTTCCTTTCGGAGTTATACGCTGCTAATAACATGAAAAAATGAACTTTAAAGGTCCATAGCTCCAAAACTGTGAGGCCTACCGTTGTCGGGTCAAGACTTCACTTAAGAACTAGTATGTGTCCTATCCAAATATCTATGTTTCAGAATTCTGCAGTACTTCTGCAACAGTTTTCACAGAGGTAGCTATAGTAGTACTTATAGTACTTACTTTCCATTATAGGGTTTAACTGACAGGGTTTAAATGTTACTGTTAAAGTGTCATAACGGGTAGCGAGTTTTGATTTTATATTACACTTAAAGATAAAGATCAGCCAATCTGAAGCCTTAGTAACGGAAGGATCGAATTAGTACGAAAATCCTAAACTTTTAAACAACTATAGTTTATATGTAGTATGTGCTTTAAATGACTCAGATAAATTATTTAATGGTGTTCGTAGCGTAAGACACAGTTAAGAAGTAATATTTCCACTTGTATTTATCTTTAGTGGCACTAAATGAGGGAATGATACGTTGGATAGTATCTATGAAAATAGTTTCGTTCTATTTTCTTACTTTCATTTATATTAATTTGCAGTGAATAATTTTCTTTTATTTTTTCTGTTTGAATTTCAAATTGCAAATTATTTTTCATTTATTTTATAACTGAAATTATAAAGATTATGCAAAGAAATAACATTATTTTTTTTATTGCTTACATATACACATTGCTTCCACTACAAAAGTTCACCATAAAGCTTAGTTTCATGCGAAAGAAGAATAACAAACCGGATGTTTATATTTTTAATTTAAAGGTCTAGTATTAAAAATTCACAGGACCGGCGGGAGCTCATGTGGTTCGGATTCCACGTTAATCAGTAGGTCCACGTCTCATATAGCCTTGCTGCTGAACTGGACGTTAAACTCAAAATCAACTCAACTCAAAAATTCACAGGAATATATATACCAACCTGGGTGTACAGTAGGTCACAGAAATTCTTCATGTACAATGTCTGCGACATAGGCAACCCAACTAACGCATGCTCCAAGATTAATTACGTCTGGTAGTAGCTAGCACAGCAGTGTGGAGTTGCCCCCACCTGTTAAAAGCACAAATCGTAAAGAGTATTTTTGTTCAGAAGTGGAGCGGAACGCTGGCTGACAAAATGACAAAAAGGAGTTTGAGGATGTTTGTACTCACAGTAAACAGCACAATACCAGAAAAATAATAAACGGACACCAGAAGCGCCGATGAGAAGATAACAGTCAGGGGACTTAAATAATCTTATAATTAACTCAAGTGAGAGACTATATAAACAAGCTACCTTGCTTCAAATGACTATACATACATGGGTATCAATATATGGATAGATTATGCGGTATATGTATTAGGTTATTCTTTTAACTAAACACAAAGCCTTGCGCTGAATTTGGGAACTATTAACAATAGTCCTACCTGGAAATCAATTGAAGAGTGCATGGGTTATTCAGGGGAAGAACCCAGCCGTTAATGAAAATTTTGGGTGTCTAACAGGGCCTGAGCTCTTAGATTCCGGCGCCACTAATTAATACGTAATATTATTTCGAAAGAAGATTTTGTCCGATTTCATTATTCGTTAAATGACTTTTGAAACTGTTACATTTTGGTATGCAGCAATTTATTTGTAAATATTAAAAATGTAAAATTCGATAACACTCAAAGGAGTTGGAGAACCTATCCGTACTAAGCGTATTTCCCCATAGGTTGTAAATAAAACTGAAGGTTCTAGATTTGAATAATATTTGTGAAAATTTACACATTGAGACACAAGGAGAAAAAAGGAGAATATAATGTCAATAAACAACAATTTAAAAATGCACGAAATTAACAGTTTAAATCAAATATAGAACCATTAACATAATTAACTCTGTAAGTCGTTTTCTTCATTCATTCTACTTCCTTTATTTTCATTATTACATCATCACTGAACTTCTCCACTGGAGATTATCTTTCATCTAGCAGCATCCAACTGGAACTCAACCTTGTAAATGAAACATTTTAAAAAGTTTTTAATAGCGAAGGGGGACTCGAACTCGGATCACCGGCTTAGAAAACTTCAATGCTAACCGCTCACCTAAAGCTTTAATTCTTTGGGCGCGATTAAATAAAGAGCCTTTTCTGTTCGCTCAAAACAATAGCTTGTTAATAATCAAATTCAAAACACAGGAATATGTAATAGACAACTCGAATATCACTGTATTCACTAAACTATTAACATTTCAGATTTTTAAAAAAACAAAATACAAAACTCCTTTATTTTGAATAAAATACGGCGCGTATATTATAAATGTAAACAAACTAAAGACGAATCTATTATTGCGTAGAAATCGTGGTTCAGTGGTCAAGACGCTTGACCAGTAATCTGAGGGTAATCAACTCGGATCTACGAACGACCTGTACATTTCTTTACTTTAAGATTTTCGGTGGCGATTGATCAGCGATGACACATGTTCTATTATCTTCAGATATTTGAATACTCGGTTGTTTCAATAGTTGAACTATCAAATCTTTAGGAATAATAATAATAATAATAATAATAATAATAATAATAAACTAATAATAATAATAATTGATTATCACTCACATTGGCAGGTGACATTTGGCAAGAATATTTCGGTTTTGTTTAGTGTTGCCCATGAGAAGAGAAATTTCTCATCCTGTTATTAAAACAAAACAAAGAAAATTGAGACGAGAATTAACATTTTACATTCGAGACGGGACAAGGCTATCTCAAATTATCTTCTCGCTTTGGAGGTGAGAATTGAGACGAGACGGAAACTATCGTAAACATTTGTCGTTTTATCTCGATTCTCGGAAGAGTGTATGTTCATTCTTTATGTAACAATTGGTTTTTTAGACTGAATCTTATTATTATTAGTTTATTATTATTATTATTATTATTATTATTATTATTATTATTATTATTATTATTATTATTATTATTATTCCTAAAGATTTGATAGTTCAACTATTGAAACATCCGAGTATTCAAATATCTGAAGATAATAGAACATGTGTCATCGCTGATCAATCGCCACCGAAAATTCTAAAGTAAAGAAAGGTACAGGTCGTCGTTAGTAAAGAAAGGTTGATTACCCTCAGATTACTGGTCAAGCGTCTTGACCACTTAACCACGATTTCTACGCAGTAATTGATTCGTCTTTAGTTTGTTTACGAGTATAATATACGCGCCGTATTTCATTCAAAATAAAGGAGTTTTGTATTTTGTTTTTTTAAAAAATCTGAAATGTTAATAGTTTAATGAATACATTGATATTCGAGTTGTCTATTACATATTCCTGTGCTTTGAATTTGACTATTAACAAGCTATTGTTTTGAGCGAACAAAAAAGGCTCTTTATTTAATCGCGCCCAAGGAAGTAACGTTTTAGGTGAGTGGTTAGCATTGAGGTTTTTTTAGCCGGTGATACGAAATCGAGTCTCCCCATCGCCGTTAATAACTTTTAAAAATGTTTCGTTTACAAGGTTGAGTTCCAGTTGGATGCTGCTAGATGAAAGATAATCTCCAGTGGAGAAGTTCAGTGATGATGTAATAATGAAAATAAAGGAAGTAGAATGAATGAAGAAAACGACTTACAGAGTTAATTATGTTAATTGTTCTATATTTGATTTAAACTGTTAATTTCGTGCATT
Source organism: Thermobia domestica (assembly GCF_964235325.1). Lineage (NCBI taxonomy): Eukaryota > Metazoa > Arthropoda > Insecta > Zygentoma > Lepismatidae > Thermobia > Thermobia domestica. The sequence goes on from NC_137455.1 coordinate 120,226,336, forward strand.
TTTAAATTGTTGTTTATTGACACTATATTTTCCTTTTTCTCCTTGTGTCTCAATGTGTAAATTTTCACAAATATTATTCAAATCTAGAACTTTCAGTTTTATTTACAACCTAAGGGAAAATACGCTTAGTACGGGATAGGTTCTCCAACTCGTTTGAGTGTTATCGAATTTTACATTTTTAATATTTGCAAATAAATTACAGCATACCAATATTTAACAGTTTCAAAAGTTATTTAACGAATAATGCAATCGGACAAGTTCTTCTTCCGAAATAATATCACGTATTAAGCAGTGGCGCCGGAACCTAAGAGCTCAGGCCCTGTTAGACACCCAAAATTTTCATTGGAGGCTGGGCTCTTCCCCCGAATGGTCGACCCATATCTTAATTGGTTTGCAGGTAGGACTATTGCTAATAATTTCCAAACTCAGCGTAAGGCTTTGTTTTTACTTAAAAATAACGTACTACATAACGCATAATCTATCCGTATATTATTTGATACGTATATATGCATAGTCATTTAAATTAAGTTTTCTTGTTTATAATCCCTGATTTGAGTTAATTATAAGATTATTCAAGTTCCCCGACTGTTATCTTCTCATCGGTGCCTTCGGTGTCCGTATATATTTTTCTGGTATTGTGCTATTTACTGTGAGTACTATTATCCAAAAACTCCCTTCTGTCATTTCGTCAGCCAGCGTTTCTCCTGCACTCCTGCACAAAAACACACTTTACGACTTATTCTTTTAACCGGTGTGGCAACTTCATGCTGCTGTTCTAGCTATTCTACCAGGCGTAATTAATCTTGGAGCAGGCGTTAGTTGGGTTGCCTATCTCGCGGACTTTGCATATCAAGAATTTCTGTGGCCCACTGTACAAGTGATTCCTTTAGGAGTTATAGGCTGCCAGAATCATGAAAAAATGAGCTTTAAATGTCCGTTGCTCCAAAACTATTGGATCTACCGTGGTCGATCCAAGACTTCACTTAATAACTAGTGTGTGCCCTATCCAAATATCCATGTTTCAGAATCCGGTGATATTTTTGTAACAATGTTTATAGAAGTAGTTACTTCAAATTATTTGCCCGTAAACAAACTTCTTTTATATCACTTCTGAAGCATGATATAAAGGATTCTGAAAAATCGATATTTGGATAGGGCACATAGTAGTTCCTGAGTGAAGGGTAAACCTGACTACGGTAGGTCCCATAGTTTTGGAGCTATGGGCATTCAAGCTTCATTTTTCCATGTTTTAGGCATCCTATCACTCCGAAAGGAAGCATTTGCGCAGCCAGGTTGGTCTATACTTTTCGTCCTATCTTGGATCACTTCCCAAACTTTTTTAAGAGCAAGTATCACGGGGTATTCGACCAAGTCCCGCGATACCATATGAAAACTCTATTTGAGGATTTCAATGCGAAGGTAGGACGATATGATATTTTCAACAGGGGTTACAGGGAAAGAAAGTCTACATAAGGAAATTAATGTCAACAGCGATAGTTTCGTGAACTTTGAAACATCAAAAAACTTATCGTGAAGAGTACAAAATTCCCACATAGCGACGGTCATAAATACTAGGTACACATGGAGCTCACAAGATGGAAGAACACATAATCAAATTGCTCGTTTTTTATAGAAGAAGATAGTCTAGCATAATAGATGTTTGCTCGTTCAGAGGACAAGACTGTGACACTGATCACTATCTGGTTGCAACAATAGTAAGAGAGAGAGATAGATTATCGTTGAATAAAGAGAATATTCAATATCTGAAAAAGAAGAGGGTTAGTTTAAAGAAATTAGAGAAGAACCAGGCGAGAGGGGAATACCAGATCGAAGTGTAATAGATTCCCGTTCTTAGGTTTTGAGAGCACTAATATTGGGGATACTTGGGTTCAAATTACGGATACCATTAAAATTTCAGCGGGCACGCGGAACTATGTAGGAACAAATCATGGTTCGACCCGGAATGCACCAAATGCACGGGCAGAAGGGAAAATAGGCGAAACTGCGTTGGCTACAAAATCCGAACGATATAACTACACTGTGAAACTTCCAAAATGTTTAGAAGAGAAAAACGCGACTTTTTGAAAGCTGAAATTAATGAACTTGAAGATGAAGTAAAGTATGAATTAATGAAGTAAAAGAATCGAGACATGTTCAAGGGCATCAACAAATTTAAGGAAGGGTACCAACCTAGCGCGTATATATTAAAGACAGACGACGGAGCAATTCTTACTGATACAGGTAGTATCTTGAATAGATGGAAAGATGCGAGGAACGTTGTTTCAAAACTCGATAGAGTGAAAACATCTTTTTTTACAGTCATTGAATTTTTGTTATTATTGTACATAATCTCTATCGAGTTCTGACAAAATTCTCATGATTTAGTATTCTATAAACATGAAACATTTGGAGATTTGCCAGTTATGACTTCACAGCTCGATTGATAGCATAAATAGCATACCTATCCCATATATACCTCCGTTTCTCAAAATTTTGCTCTATCGAGTTTCCAGAAAACGGTCCTTAAATATTTGACGATTTGCTTAACACGCAACCAAAACTAATCTTCGTGGGGAAAGGGAAATGTACAGCAGAAACATAAATTTCAGAGCCTAGCCGAACAGAAGTAGAAATTGCTATAAAGAAATTAAAGAAACACAAGTCTCTGGGTGTAGACGAAATTCCGTCTGAGTTAATTTCAGCTAGAGGGGAAAAGTGTGGAACAAGATACACAACTCATTCTCCTTATCTGGAATAAGGAAGACTTGCCACAAGAGTGGAAAGAATGAATCATTGTTCTATTTCACAAGAAAGTTGACAAAGTGGATTGTAATAATTATCGACGCATTTGTCTTGTGTCAACATCGTATAAAATCCTCTCAAACATATTATTAGCAAGATTGGCCCCATACGCAGATGAAACTATTGAAGATTATCAGTGTGGATTTAGACGAAATCAATCAACTATCGACCAAATATTTACCATTCGAAAAATACTCGGAAAGAAATGGGAATACAATACCCCGAAAGGCTTAAGACTCACTTAGAAGATAAATATACAACAGCCTTGCAGAACTTGGAATACCGAAAAGCTAGTTAGAGTAATTAAGATTTATTTAAACGAATCCCAAAGTAAAGTCCGAGTGAGAAAATTCTTGTCCACGAGCTTCCTGGTTGAGAATGCCCTTAAACAAGCAGATGCGTTGTCGACATTATTATTCAACTTTGTTCTGGAGTGCGCTATAAGGAAAATCAAAGATAGCAACCAGGGCCTAGAGCTGAATAGTATTCACCAGGTTATGGCGTATGCTGATGATGTAAATCTGATAGATGATAGAAAAACAATAAACAGAAACTAAATACATGGAAGATCACTGAGATTGTAATGCTGCAAATTACGGATGCGTCAAAGAATCAAATAACATTTGCGATAAAGTGGATACTTTCAAGTATGTAGGATCAGTAATGACAGACCAAAATCATGTGCACGAAGAAATTAAATGTCGGCTGAAAGCAAGATTCGTTATTATTCAGTTCAAAATTTTTTGTTGTCGCGAATTCTGTCGAGGAATTTGAAGCTCAAAATATATAGAATGATAATAATCATGCCTGTTGTTCTGTATTGTTGCGAAACATAGTCACTTACTTCAAGGGAAGAACGCAAACTGAAAGCATTTAGGAATAAATTTGAGACGAATATTATGGCCTGAGAGGAATGGCAGTCGGGAATGGTGGAGACTTCATAATAAGAAACTGCATAATTTATACCCTTTACCAAACATTGTTAGAGTCATCAAATCTAGGAGGCTCAGGTGGGCAAGTCAAGTAGCGAGAATGAAAGAAAGTAGAAACGCTTTCAAAATTTTGACTGGAAATCCAATCGGAAAACGTCCACTAGGAAGATCTAGACGCAGATTGGAGGACAATAGTAAGATGAATCTCGCAGAAATAGGGATACAAAGTAGAAACTAGATTCGGTTGGGTAAGGAGAAAAGTGATTGAAGAAGTTTTATGAACGCGGCACGGTTAGTTCTTTTACGGTAAAAAATATTTTGTGATATATAACGGAAATTCAGAAGGTCTATGTTATGCCTGTATGTAGATAGATAAACAGAAAACAACTGATACGTATACACAGAACATATCATGGCGATACAACTAGTTCATGGAGAAATGATCCCAATAAATTCCTTTTAAATTGGAAGCATTTCATGTCAATAGAATTTTAAAAAATCACTGGTAGCAGACCTAATTAGTTTTTGAAAAATACGAAATTCGTTGGGATAAGCTTTGACCCTTTTAGCCCCTACTCTAAGATTTCGAATATGCTAGTATTCCGATTGTTTACCTTCATTTTTAATATTCCAGCGCAAACAGCAGCTTGCGTGTGTATCTTCACTCCTTTCATTTTTAAACCTCCATACGCACCATGGGGGGCGCGGTGGCTCAGTGGTAGAGCGTTCACCTCCGATGCTTGGGGTCACTGGTTCGATCCCAGCTCGCGCCGTGTGGACTTTGTGGTGGACAAACACCTTGTACGTGGGTTTTCTCGGGGCTCTCCCGTTTCCTTCCACTTTCTTCATTCAACCATTTAATTCATTTTTCATAATCACCGTCTCCTTTAGCCTAACCGGCATAATCGTGGGACGTAAAACTCAAAGGTTTTTTCATTCTCACCATCGTGATTAGTTCGATTGGGTAGAAAAGCGCGATTAACTAAACAAACTCATCACCATCACAACGCTGAATACGTATTTCAGACTTTAATCGTTTCCGATTTTGAAACTGCTTCTGCGCACACTATCTCATTACTCAACACCTTGTATATCACATAGTCATTAACAAATCGTATATAACAACTTTTTCTTTAAGTAATAAGTACAAACTTGTTGTGACTGTTAATGAAAATTTTAGGTTGCGAGCGGAGGGAGCAAGAAAACTTTTAACAAATGTATTTCTTTCTAAATTGACAACAATATTGATTTCACAGGGCGCCAATTCTTTTACAGGGCGTCACGTCGTTTAGATTTCCGACACCTTTTCTTTCTTCTTGCTCGTTCGGCGCCCCCTTCCTACCAGCGCCCAGGGTAACCATCCCGCTCTGCCCCCCCAAGCCCTTAACTACGGCTCTGCATGTATTACAACTGGTATAGAGTAATGAATTCAGCCCTTTTTGTTTGAACTTGATACTATTTTTCAGCCCACTCCAGGGCTAGGACTACATATTAAAGTTTTTGTGTACGCACTGTTATTTTGTTTGTTACAGAGCCCAGTGACGTAACAACAGCGGAATCGAACAACATTTGCAGAAACATGAACTCATACCAGGCTCAGTGTTTCTTTCAGAAACAATGTTCCGGGGGGGGGGACTACTGATACTATTCTATTATTATCATAGTATAGACGTATTATTTTGATCTGCTCCGGAGGGCACTCTCAGAGCTCCGGAGGGCAGTGCCCCCCAAAACAGGTCTGAAAGAAACACTGACCAGGAGAAAGCTCAATGTGTCTTCCGATGTCACGAGACACAGCCACCAAAAACAGTCCAGAAGCAATTCCAGATAGCATATCTTAGACAGCCATCAGATGTTAAAAGCATCAAGATGTGATATGGTAAGATTAAGGAAACAGACATCTTCAGTGATCTCCCTACAACAGGCATTCCTGGATCTAGTGCGCAGACAATTCAGACAGTGAGAGACGCTTTCGTGAGAAATTCCAAGAAGTCAGTCACAAAGCGTCACGTAAGTTGCAGATTCCTAACACATCAGTGCACTGCATCCTACATAGACATCTTATTTTCCTTGAATACAAAGTCCGGATCATGCAGTTCCTAAAACCAACGGATTATGACTTTTCTGTTGCCATGTTATCTGAGATTAAGGAAGGTGTTGACTATCTGAAACGTGTCCTTTCCTCAAATGAAACCACATTTAATTTGTTGAGACTGTCAAAGACAGCCCTAAGCTGAACGTGCGGTGCAGTCTTATGCACAATAAAATCGTAGGAACGTTTTTCTTCAGTGAAAAGACAATCACAGCCAGTACATATATTGATGTGTTGCAGTTATTTGTTGTGTATTCCAGACTGATTCAGGATATTCTGTACTTAATTTTCCAACAAGATGATGCGCCACCTCATTGGGTGTTAGTTGCCCATGTTTATTTGGATACAACATTTCCGGTAAGATGGATCGGTCGTGATGGTCCTATAAACTGGCCTCAGCGATCACCGGAAATAACACCACTTAATTTCTTCCTTTGGGGTTATGGACCAAGGACCAGGTTTACCAAACAATAGTGAACGACATTGCAGCATTACGGCGCACAATTACTGAAGTCCGTAATTATCCCTCACGTAACGTTGACCAACACATGAGTGGAATTGGAATTTCGCCTGGATATCCTTCAGGTAACGAAAGGGTCCCAAAATTTATTAATTGTGTACACAAAAACTTTTTGGGGAGGTGAAATGTGATGATATGTGTCCGATTACCACAAAAGAAAGTGAGATGAAATTGACGTCCCCCCAGAATCTGCCCGCCTCCGAATATTGAAGACAACTCTGCTTCCGTGATCTTACACAGCAATGTTTTTCAACTTCATTAATATCTTGAACATTGCTTAAAAAAATATGGGAACGTTCTTACCTGTCCTCCTCCCAATATTGAAGACAGATTTGCGCCGCTCCTAGTCCTAGTCTATAGGAATGCTCCCGTCTGCCCTATATACAGTTTCTGAATAGACTTTCAAACTTCATTCAGACTTACTTCCATTTATGCTTTTTGACATAAATGGAACAAAACAAGGCGTTAAGCACACCAGGAGTTCATTACTTCGAAATTAATTGTTGTATTAACGTTACTTAAGCGTGAGATTCAACAATATTATTGGTATTTAACGGGAAATAATATCCAGAAACTATAGATATATCAATAGATAGATATTAACTGAATAAAATGATATTTACGTGAGTGTTAAATCTCACGCGTTGTTTTCTAGAAAACGATGAAAGTCTGGTAAATCTAAAAAAATGTTGTTCCAGAAGCATGTCATTTACTGAGTTAAAAACTGATACTGAAATGTACTCTGACTAAGCTCTTCATTGTGACACCAGCAAAACAGCAATATATAGTTTAGTCTGAATTTATGTGTAACTATGAAAAGTTAATGCCCGTTTAACTAAAATAACATTATATCAGTCGATACTTGGTAGATCACATCGAGCTCCAAATAATAGTAATAATAATAATAATAATAATAATAATAATAATAATAATAATAATAATAATAATAATAATAATAATAATAATAATAATAATAATAATAATAATGATAATGTTTTAGGTAAGTTCTCATATATAGTGTTCGAGAAAATTTAAAAAACGAATTTTTATGGTACCGAAACATATGTGTACTAATGAAAGCTCTTATTTTTTAACTTGTTGGATACAATTTTCTTCCTATCATATAATTTCTCAGTGTGATTGATCGCTATAAAATCTTTATTTACCCAGAACTATTGGTCTAACTTAGCAAGAACTCTAGAACTCTTTGAGTGCTACTCAGAACTCTAAAAAAATATAGACATTTTAAGATTTTTGGTGTTGTGTGAAGTTAGCACCGAAACTTTAAAATCGCTATAAAATCTTTATTTACTCAGAACTATTGGTCTAACCTAGCAAGAATTCTAGAACTCTTTGAGTGCTACTCAGAACTCTAAAAAAATATAGACATTTTAAGATTTTTGGTGTTGCGTGAAGTTAGCAGTGAAACTTTAAAATCGCTATAAAATCTTTATTTACCCAGAACTATTGGTCTAACCTAGCAAGAACTCTAGAACTCTTTGAGTGCTACTCAGAACTCTGTAAAAATGTAGACATTTTAAGATTTTTGGTTTTGCGTGAAGTTAGCACCAACACTAAAATCGCTATAAAATCTTTATTTATCCAGAACTATTGGTCTAACCTAGCAAGAACTCTAGAACTCTTTGAGTGCTACTCAGAACTCTAAAAAAATGTCGATTTATTAAACTTTTGGTCGCTAACTTCACGGGGTCTTGTTTCACCATGAACTCCAGGAAAATTTTTATTCTTTGTTGTTTCTCAGACTGTATAAGTTACACAACCTCCTGTCATGTAAATGCGACTAGCGTATCACTATTACACACTCAACAATTGAGTCAACTAAACTGAAATGAAGTAACTCTATATACAGGCGCTAGGGAGAATGTGTTACGTCCATCTATCGGAATAAGGAAACCAATAATTTAAATTATACAGATTTCGATAGGTGATATGAATCTTCACATTGGTATAGCATTCACCTCTGTTGCGTGGTTCGACCTCAATTGTTGCCAAGTGACCATTGTGGTGCACAAAAACCGTGTGCGTGGCTTTTTTGTTGGTTCTTCCGTATCCTTCCACTTTCTTGATTCCACAATTTCATTCATTCTCATCACTACGATCGCCCTTAGCCTAATCCTAATTTGAAATTGTACCCAATTGAATTAGTTTGTTTTCAATCATACTAAAACTAATAAATGTAGGTAGCAAATGTCAGCTACAAGATTCTCAAACCTAGAGATGGTATCGAGACGAGACGAGACGAGACTTTGTACAGTCTCAGTCTCGTCTCGGTTTAAAAATAGCTGTCTCGGTCTCGGTCTCGTCTCGAGTCAAAAATCGCCGTCTCGGTCTCGGTCAACAAATGCTTGTCTCGATCTCGGTCTCGAGGGCCAAATCTCGGTCTCGTCTCGAAAGTCTCGAAATAAAAAGGTGAAATTAAAATTGTAAAAGTATTATTATTGTAAAGTCTGTCGTTTCTGCTTCTTATTTTTTGGCCTTATTCTTGATTTAGAATTATAGTATGGTGTACTTCTTCAGAGCTAATTTGCTAGCGCTGATGCCTTCCATGCGTGTGTTCCAGTTTCAATCATCAGCGGGTATATCATATCTGGGATAAAATTCTAATAGTAACCCATATTTCATTTTCAGCAAAAGACTTTCTCATATGGCCTCAGTACTGCCTATACAATTAAACTCTATTAAATTAACTTTAGTACTATACTGTAGTTTATTTCCTTCCTTAGAATAAGAATTGTTCAATACATTCTAACGGATAACGCAACACATAGCAGCATGAATGTATTTAATCTTACCGAAATTGAAATTTTAAAATTTCTCATTTCTTATCCAATATATCCTGTTTTGACTGTCATTTTAAAAACATAACATAACGTTCATTATCTGAACAAATAGGGTAAATTATTACTACAATATATTTTGTTTAAAATTGACCAAATGCTTTATTACCGTTTCACATCTACGTGTTTAATTGACATCTTATAACACGAAATTCCTGAACTTTGTGGTGGGAGCTACGGCACTCATCTTTGCTATGTGTGGCCTTGGGTTGCATCACGAAACAAGTTAGATTCAAAGTCTGACGTTTCGCATAGTTCGCGTTTAAATTTAAGTACATTCTGTTTCTTATACAAGTTCCTAAAGTTGTAATGCATAACATACGCATACGTATATCCACTGCCGTAACATAAATTAAGCTTATTCCTCAGCTCTTAGCGGTGCATGTGATATTTATTCGAGAAAACCAATCGTGCGTTCATTACGTTGAAATTTTATATTGATTGAAAATTACTTGCGAAACATGAACATACATATTATATAAGTATATAGGTAATTCGAGCTAGCTGTATCTATTTTCTCTCTCTTGCCAAAACAAGTGATTCCTAACTTTCTAGTTTTCTTTTGTATTCATTTTCGTAGTTTTGCAGCAACATGAAGCATTAAATAGTCAAATATATATATATATATATATATATATATATATATATATATATATATATATATATATATATATATATATATATATAGCTATATATTTTCCCTGTATGACTTTCGTTAAATTTTGGATCCAATTTTACCCTACCTTACCTAGTAAATTTATACAGTATATATGTACAGTATTTATACTATATTATATATAAATATATATATATATATATATATATATATATATATATATATATATATATATATACGGTATGTAGACTATGGTAGACTATGTTAAGTAACTTTTTGGTCAAATTGAGATAGAATACTTTTTTTTAAATAGACTATGTTCTTTCTAATGGTGTAATAATGCAAGTCTAAAGCCATCTTACTACTTTGTAACTACTTAGTATAGTTTGAAAAACAGTATTATAGATCTTAGTTAAGGAACCGGTTTTTCGCTTCTCCTGTAAAAATACGAAATTATGACTTGGTTTAGTTTACCTCTGAGGTCTCGATCATCACCATCATCATAATCAAGCATTATCAATCCACTGCTGGATGAAGTCTTCCTAAGTTTTCTCTACAACTATCTATCTTGGGTAATTCTTTTCCAGGTTACTTCCCAGTGGTTCCTGATTTTGTCACAATTTCTTGTATGCGGACATCTCCTAGGCTGTTTTTGTCACGTGGTATCCAATATAAAATAGTTTTCGTCTATCGATCATAATTTCGTCTTGCAATATGTCCATCACATTTTCCGGTCTATTTTAAACATTATTTCATTAGTACCAGTCACTAGTTCCCATATAATTCATTTCTATATATTTGGGCTACAAATAGTTCATATCCTCTACTTTCGGAGCACAGACACGCTACTTTTTGATCTTCGGATCTGGCAACACTGACTCAATTATTTAAATCAACACAATGTAAGAACCCCATTTGCTGTAATGGCTAGTACGCTTGATTTTGGTTCGCATGGTCCCGAGTTCGATTCCCGGTGGCGGTAATGTTCATCGACCGAAGTTTTTCGGATTCCACTATGATCAGTAACTCCACGTCTCCTTTAGCCGCCCTAGCATAATCGTGAGACGTTAAACTAAAACGAAACAAACAAAAAATCAACACAATGTGTATTACTAACTGTAAGTCTTTGAATAATTGCATATAGCTATATGGTATGGATCGAGTTTGAGGTGGTCGGTGGTCAAACTATAACAAATGAAATGCAGTTAGGGTGTAATTAAAATTTTAATAAAGCAGTGTTTTAATCTAAAAAAATACACCAGGCCTAAGGCTTAGGGAGAACAACTAGTGCTACTGAAAAGTTGTCAGTTACGTTTAATTTCAGTTACAATTTGCTTTTACATGTATTGCTGGAACGAAAACTTGGACATTAACATTATAAGTAGCCCAAAGACTATGAAAAACATCGTGTTTTGAAAACATTCTTGCACCATAAAACAAATTACGAGTAATTTTAAAATATTTTCCACTTTAGCTACGTTATTTGCACGATATTTATAATAATATTTAGCAATTTAAGTTCGCAACACTGCTTAAAATAATGTAATTGCGACTTGTTGTAATTAAAAGTACTGAACACTAATGTTATAATGTTCCTGCCATTTGAGTTATTAGAGATGTCCAAAATGCCAAAATGTTGATGTTAGTTGTATGTATTGTCCTTTGTTACACTGAATAATATATGTGCTTTTGTGGTTTAATTTAATATCTAAATTAGAAATATGTAGAGTTCTTTCGTGGCTAAGCAGTTAGCCTATGGCGTGAGAGACCCGGGTTAGATTCTCGGCGGGAGCTCATGTGGTTTAGATTCAACGTTAATCAGTAGGTTCAGTCTCATATAACCTCGCTGCTGAAAGAGGCGTTAAACTCAATTAAAAATGAAATGAAATTTTTGAGTTTTACGTACCACGGTTATGCCGGTTAGGCTAAAGGAGACTGTAATGATGAGAGATGAATGAAAAGGTGGAATGAAGAAAGTGGGAGGAAACGGGAGAACCCCGAGAAAACCCGCGCACTAAACTAAATTAACTGAACAGAAATACGTAATTTCAAACGTAGTGTAATTTGAGAAATTACAACTTTATGTTGCGTTGGCAACATTGCTTGTTTATCTAGTGGTATTGCAGAGTATCTAGAAGAATTTCCCCTTCCATATTTCACACAGCATGTTAAAAAAAATCAGCATTTTTAATATATATGACTATTATATGTAACTAGATGAAATACCCATTTTTCGCATGGGACCAGTATTTGGAAGGCAAGGCCTGTGGGAGTATCACTATCTCAGCAACCGCGAAAACTATGTATTTGACACTAATATAGGTCATTTTGTATTATTTTTACATGTCTCGGTACCCCCTCCCCAGGTACCTGAATTTGAAAGTCATCGCTAATTGAAGTGACACCATTGATCTCAGCGACCGCAAAAACTATACATTTGACACTAATATCGGCCATTTTGGATTACTTTTACATGTCTCGGTATCCCTCCTGTGAACTCCGGCCCGCAGCTGAATGGGGTGAATTTGGAGGTTAATGCGATCGGAGTTTGACCATTGATCTCAGAAAACGCGAAAACTATTTGACACTAATATAGGTCATTTTGTATTATTTTTACGTCATGGTACTCCCCTCTCCCGCAAGTGAACCACGGCCCGTATGCACTGGTAGCAGGCTTTGAAAGTCATCGCTAATGGAAGTATCATCATTGATCTCAGCGACTGCGAAAACTATGTATTCGACACTAATATCGGTTATTTTCTACTACTTTTAAATGTCCCGGTAAACGCCCCTCCTGATTCAAAATTAAAAAGAAAAAAAAAACGCTTCTTCTTGGTCTGAGGCCTGGGACACGATACTTGTCACCCAAATTTCGTAACTCTTGGACTCTCGTCTGGTCCCCAGGCCGCACACAGGCAATCAGAAAGACAGGCACGCAAACACACAGACAAACAAACTCTTCCTTTTACCTATATTAGATATGATATACAGGCGAGGATCCAAGGGGAGTATTAAAGGGGTTATACCTCCCCTTGACGCTCAGCTATACACTATATAAAATGGGCTTCAATCCTACTTCTTTCTTTAGACAGGATAAAATGTCAAGCTATGGTTTACCCCTCCCTCGATTATATCATGGATCCGCTGGTATATATATATATATATATATATATATATATATATATATATATATATATGTGTGTGTGTGTGTGTGTGTGTGTGTTGAGAGAGGGAGGGAGAGACAGAGATGACTATACACATCAGCAGTGGATTTTGTTTCGGGAGAGGCTTGAGAACGAGTAAGAAATATTTGTGTTGTACGTGCAATGCGAAAAAATGATCACAAATCTATTTCGGGAGGTTCTTCAGTCCGATAGCCTTCCCCTAAATACGTCAGTGAACATTAGTCAACTGTTCCCACATTACCTAATACAGCAACGAAAGAAATTTTGAGTAAAGGTCAATCTTAATAGTTATCTATATCAATATTCGAGACGAGACCGAGACTTTCGAGACTGACCTAAGTCTCGTCTCGGTCTCGTCTCGATTTATAGAGCTCCGTCTCGGTCTCGGTCTCGTCCCGGTAGATAAAAGGCCGTCTCGGTCTTGGTCTCGTCTCGGTATATAAAAGGCCGTCTCGGTCTCGGTCTCGTCTCGATAATTCATTCAACCAAGACAGTCGTCCAAATCCGTTCGTTTATAATCAACTTGACAATAGACCAATAACTTTCACTGTTATAGCTAGTTTTCTGTTCATATGAAGTTCCTTCTAGACAAGAATCGAACGCTGGAGAAAGGAAATGTTTTTTCAAGCTATGTTGCGCTTTATAAACCAGACACGCTCACAGAATTTTTTTTTCTAAGAGGGCAGAGAACCGACAAATATGCACAGTTGCGAATACACACATCTTGATAGATATAATACGTAATGCAAAAGAACAATTATTTTCGAACATTGTATTTACGGTTACTTTATTAGCTACCGTAAATACGAGGCGTATATAAAAAAAAAGATTTTTTTTTATGTGAGGTTGGCAAGATTGATGAAGATGAGCAGGAGCCGGAGCATGCTCTAGTATTTTGTTTTTACAACAGAGATAGAATCACCCGAGTGCAGTTGTTACTTGAGAGTAACAATAAGATAAAATGACTGCCGTAATACAAAATCCCACCAAATGTGAAGTGAGATCTGTCATACGATTTCTGCACGCCAAAGGATAAAATGCATCCATCAGAAATTGTGTGTCATTTAGCGATCGACAGTAATGAGTGAAGGGGAAGTCAGGCAATGGGTGCAGAGAGTTTCGGGAACGATGTTCAAATGTTCATGATGTACGTAGCGGAAGACTTAATGATCAGACGGATGATCTGGTGAAGTGTGTTGACGAGAAAGTGCGATTCAATTGCCGGTTCACAATAACTGAAGTCGCACAAAGAATTTCCAGAACTGTCTGAGAAAAAAAGTGCATCGAATTGTGATTGATAAGCTGGGTTATCACAAACTGTATGTGAGGTGGGTGCCAAAAATGCTGACACGCTCACAAAGAGCGAAGAATGACAGCTGCACGTGATTTTTTTGGCCTTCTGGAGTGAGGACGGGGATTATCTCTTTTCTCATGTAGTTAAGAATGAAACCTGGAAATCTTACACCACTGGGGAGTCTAAGCAGAAGTCAATGCAACGGAGGCACTGCAATTCCCCTAAAGCGAAGACATTCAAACACTCACTATCAATTCACAAATTCATAACAATCGTGTTTTGGGACCAAAAATTGTGATTCTTGTGTAATTCTTAGACCAGGACGAACAATTACAGCACTTTGCATACTGCCAAGCTCTGAATAGTCTGCGACGCGTCATTCCAAATCGGTGAAAAGAAATGCTACGCTCTGGAATGACAAGGTCTGCCCACACACAGTTACTCGTACTGTGGAGACAATTCAAAGATTTCGATAGGAACTATACAATCATTCTCTTACAGCCACCACCTTACCCCCAGCGATTTCTTTCCTTTTGTTCGCCTGAAAAAGTGGCTTTTATTGACGTGTTTCAACGACGCTGAAGCACTCGAGACAGTTCAGGACTTTCTGCACACTCAGGCGACAGATATTTACGCTGAGGTTATAAGAGAGCTCATGCCACGCTACCAGAGATGTCTGGTAGTTCATGGTGGTTACCCTAAAAACTACCCAAAATATGTACTTGTATATCAATCGCAATAAATTTCTTCTATCATTTTCTTGCTTTTTAAAAAAATATCTGGTCTTTTCTTTTTACACGCGCCTCATATATAGAATTAAATACCATAGTGTGTGATTAAGCAAATCTATCTTGAATGTACTTGGAAGAATCCCCTTTCGGAATCTAAAGGGGCAATTATCCCCTCTTGCCCCCGTTGCGGGTGCCATAATATCAAATAGGATACTTATTTGACCATCGATCTTTCAAGTTCAACATTTTTCTTTTTGAGTAATGATTTATCAGAGTTTCGATTAGCCTTCTTTATATATTTAAGACTACTCATATTTTTTTCCAAGATTATGCCATGTTTTTCTATAAGGTTTATTAATAAGTATATATATTGTTATATGTAAGTATTTAAGAAGTTAATTTAAACTTATTAAAATATGCTACATACTTTAATAATGTGATAAAATCCAAATATTACATTGTTGGAAAATAACTAACATTTCCACGTATATTAAAATGTCTTTTATTAAAGGATTAATAATTACATAACTACTTGTGAATACATTATGTCATCTCTTAAAATTTGTTCCCAGAGGCAAAATTCAACACAATCAGGGGAGCGAGATTCATTAACTTTGACAGAATTTCTCTAGAATGAAAGTCCAGTTCCGTAAAATGAGCCAGTAGGTGGTCTGCAGAAATTTGGAACCAATAGAATGATGAAATTCTTGTTATGGACCTCAATCACTGTGCAACAGACTCATGACAATGCAGGTCAATCGAATTTAATTGTCAGCTATCGGAGTAGTCACTTTAGCAAGGAACTTCATGGTATGTTCACTTTCTTGCTCGGGAAGAGACCATGTGTAAATATGTGCAGTGGGATTAGGTGAAATGACTGGTAGATCAAGATTCATTTCCAGATTTCTTCTCATTTGGATCCACCTACTGCATGCATCCTCCCAAGATCGTTTCTGGTGAGAGATGATCATCTTCCTGAAACATCAACAGCTAGAGCAAGATCCAAGAGTTCAATCCTTGATGCATATCCGGTTTCTTCAAATTTAAGTAGAACATCCCATAGTTCATAGTGCTTTTTCCATGTTTCATGAGTTGTGGTAAGTCACATCCGGGTTACGTCACAGTTAAGTTACATCATCTTTAGGAAGGATCTAGTCAATAAATATAATGTGCTTAATTTACTCTTAAGAGTAGCTCGGTTTTTAATCGACTTGAGTGTCGAAGTTGCGGCGTCGACTCGATCTTGGCTGTCCATATTCAGAGGTCTTGTTTGGTGTTGTCAAATCCGGTGTTGTCAAGTCGTGGTAGGTGTTGCCAATTTTAGAGTCGCCACCGGTAACCTTCAAAGCAATGATGTTGCCACTAAAAAATTTCAGTCACTAGGACAGCATAACCAAAAAAAGATTCGCCACAATCCTTCTAACCAGCCCTTCTGGTGAGGTATGTCTGCGATTACAAAAGAAGTTATTCCACGGTCTTCGTCTGGGACCAAAACCTGGATTACAAAAATTCAACACTACACTGTATGAAGGTTACTTTACAGAATGATGGCTTGTATTCAATGTACAGTGTTTAAATAATTTGAGCGCGTACTGAAATGAAAACGGTTTTTGTCAGTTCATTGTTGATTAGGTAACTATATTAACATATTCTTCTTCTGAATTGTTATTAAAAAGTAACATAAATACAAAACAATCACTTAAAATTACAGTTATGTATTGTTCCTTATGCATTGTATGTGTAATGTAAGTACTATTATATTATATTACAAATTCTACAATCTCACGATCTCTTTCCACCATTTTTTTTATCATTAACTTGCTTTAATCATCCATCTCCCTTGACCTAAAGGGCATAATCGTGGGACGTTAAACTGAAATATTTCATTTTCACCATCCATCTCATCATCACTGTCTCCCTTAGCCTAGGTGCATAATTGTGAAACGTTAAACTAAAAAAAAAAATAATAATAATAATCAAAACCTCCCTTTATTCGTTTCACATATTGTGATCAAATGAATAAAATTTCCAACCTCCACTCCTTGGTTCTGCCTTGTAGTACAGATCAAAGCCTATCTGAGAGTAAGCGGGATATTAAGGATAAGAATTCCTCCTCCGTAAAACAAAGTGATATTTTAAATAATCTTCAGAGCTCATTATTAAGCGTAATTTTAAACTCCTTTTGGGTACACTTTAGTATGGACTAATAAACAAATGGGTTTAGTTTCATGCTACAAAACTGGGGAAGATTTCAACATTATGGGGATTCAAATTGGAACCTGAAGAAGTATAGTTATCACTTCTGGTTTCAATAGAAGAATATGTTTGGCGTCGAAATTTATTCTTGGGACGCTGGATCTTCCTTTAGAAACCGGTTCTGCCACCTCTTGGCATTTTTGATATGAGGTAATCAATATTGCAACCAGAAATAGTGGGTTTTTGCACTTCCGGTTCCAATACAAGCACCACATCAGAGGTTAAACCAATTTTTGGGACACTCATTTTGTATTGCTAAAATGTTTCATGCGATCTGTTACCGTTTTGCTCTATTGTGACTAATATCAAAACCAGAAAAGTTCCAGTTAATTTTAATTACTTATGGTTTCAATGATAAGATCCGAGGTGGGGGGCCTAGTTTTGGAACATTCAATCGAAAGCAAATACGAGGCGCGTTCGAAAACTAAACTCCGATTGGTCACTGTGCGTGAAGGAGTGGGTGCAGCGCCACCATCTTTGCACAGACGTACGCGGTAGATCAGTCTAGAACAGTGTTGATACACTTGGTACAATTGTACCAAATTCAGCCCTTTTTGTCATTCATCGGCCCGTTGGTACCACGCTGGCATTTTCAGCCCCTTTTGTGAAAAAGTTGGAACAATTCTACCCAATTCAGTACCATTCAACAAATACTTGTCACATTTTCAAAAATGTCAATAAGAACTGGACCGGTTTTACATTATTTACAAATGTCAGTTTACTTACCTTATATTCTTCCTACAGTCTATTATCCCCCTTCGGTTGTGAAATAAGCGAGAATAAGGTTCAATAATTTATATTTTTACATTTTATTATAACGTACTGTTTATACACGAACTCGGAGTTGATTCATTTGTTACTCGTTTTATATGTTTTTCATATATGGCCACAATACCGTTTTGATTTACTGGTCACTTTGAAATAGAGGCAGTTTGGTTTTCTTAGAATACATACCGAAGATGATAACTTTGTTCCCTTTTAATGTGTAGTCTTTGTTATACTTCCTACGTGCGAGAAAAGTTTCATCTACTTCCACCCTTCTTCGGGCTCCACCTATTTGAATGATTTTAAAAAGTCATTTTTAAAAAGAACATTTTCTTGATTTGGACTCTTCGAAGAGGGGGAGTAGAGTGTTCTAGAACTTTACTTCTTTTACTTTCGTGCTATAGAGCCATGTATTGCACTAGTATAAAATAATGAATTCAGCCCTTTTTGTTTCAATTTGGTACTATTTTTCAGCCCGCTCCAGAGGTAGGACTGTGGAAACAGTGGCGTATGGCCATAATTCCTTTTCAGAGTTTCACAGCTATGTTTTTTTGTGTACGAGATCTTCCAAATACCTCTATTGTCGAGAGATGTGTCTCTGATTCTGATTCGTCGTCATCGCAGCGGTATCTATATATCTAGTAGCATTATGAAAGAAGGATTACTCAAAATTTGAATCTTCTCAAAAGCAATGTTGAAATTAAAATAATCGTGAAAATCCAATCTAAGATGTTTTACCTCCATAATAAATATATAATTCAATGTATTATATCTTAATTTAAATGAGAAGCTGTAACGAAGAGTGCATTACAGTCGACCATTTAAATAAGCTAAGTTATTCTATTAATAAACAGTCACTGTAATAAATGACACTACGTACGCTATCGCTTATAAATCAACCCAGTTTTATGTATAACCAAGACTTTAAATACGAGCATACATACGGTATGGAGTTTCTGGTATTTGATAAGCGATCTAAAAATAAATAAATAATTCTAATAATTAGATCTTTCAAATAAGCACGAATTTTACCTATAGTGTATAGTCTAAGAACTAGTACAGACGTGTTCAAATTATTAGACTCAACATTCAGTTTGTGAATATTTTACTGTTCTTACAATATTACGCAAGAAAACACGTTCCAACTTTGTCCAAATTACTCTGCCCTCATTTCTAGTGGATGTGGCACATGTTTTTCAATATCAAAAAAACAAATGCAAATGTGAATTCAAATATAATTACTATACAGTGTGTATATCCAAATTGGAAACAAAAAATGAAATGGAATAGTTACAAGAAAATGTTCTCTCACACGAAGATTAATACTTCGTATCAAATGCCTTTATTAAGTCTTTTATCCTTTGCGGCATGCTATATACGAGTTTAACATTGTCTTCAATTCAGCATCATGATACCACAAATTGTTGATCTCGATCAATTGATGTTTGGTTGTAACGTGCTTCTTCTTTAACTTTTCCTTCATAACGTTTCAAAGGTTTTCAATCGGGTTCATATAAGGACGATTGCCCGGTCACTGAAGAACACAAATTTAATTGTCCTCAGAAGAATTTTGTCACAGTTTTTTGGCCCGGTAGCATGGGTCTCCATCATTCATAAAGAAGAAGTGTGCGTCAACAAACCAGACTTCAGTCTGGGGAAGCAGTTCCTCTTGAAGAACTTCTAATTATTTGTTGTGCTTCATTGTTCCCTCTACTATATACAGCCTCCCAGGCCCGAAGACAGACATCACACCCCAGACCATGACTGAAGTAGGATACTTCACGGTTTGTTGGAGACATTCCAACTTGAATTCCTCCCAGGTCGATGTCGCACATATTGTAAATATTCATCTGAAACGAAGACACATGATTCGTCAGTAAAACACACTATTCTCCAATCATCAGTAGTACAATTCTAGGCCTCGTGCCCATTCGAGGCGCTTCTTTGCCTTGATTGAAGCAATTTGTTTCTTTCTTGGACTGCTTGCTTTTATTCCTTCAGCACAAAAGATCCTTCAAACACTTTCAGGCGAAATGTCTGTACGATACGCAGCCATTTTTATGCTAGTCTCTAGAAGTTGCGTTTCTGTTTCCTACAGCCAACTTTTGTAGTTTTCTGATATCTTAGCGATAGTTTTGGTTTTCGCCCACACTTCCCAACCCTATTTTGCTGATACATTTGCTTCTTGTTTATTGCAACAGAGATTCTACTCAGAGATTTTGCTCTACCTCAGCTCTACTCGCAATTCGTCGTTGTGTATATCTTCCTTCCGCCGAAAGTGATTTGATAACTTCCACTATACACGGAGAAATGTCTGTGGTTTTTCCCATTATGCCACGATTACAGGACTTTACAGAATTAAAAAAATAATACACAAAACACGTCACGATCACTTTAAACTGGCCTATTCGAGCTATTGAAAGCTTTGAATGTCGTAACTGCTCACGACTGCAACCACAACACTTCAGAGTGGAACTTGTTGGTAGAAACTACAATAGCTGTCTACTACTAAAACACCACTTTTAGAACTCCCCCGCCTCACTAATGCTATCTGCTGTTTAACGGTGATATCACCTCTTCAACTGTACAGTAAACAAATGAAGGGTCCTATATTAGTAGTTTAACCATTAAATTACATGTTCTAAAACTCCGAAATTAGAACTGCAACATCAACTTTGCATATTTTGAGCGTGACTCTAATAATTTGAACACGTCTGTATTTTTAAAACTGGTACCACTATTATTTGATATTCAAACAGAGTTATGGTTCAAGTATTTTGTTGATTGGATTATAACTAATACATGCCTTTTTAAACTGCAGATAAGCGTAAAAAAGTCATAATAAAGAAGAAAGGAAACATAGTGATGAATTGCACTGAACAATGGAGCGAAAGGTTTTATTTAAGTTGGAGATATTCCATACTTTATCACCAGAGACACCCGAAGAAAATTTTCTGTGGAGGCATCTCCATGGTTGCTATATTACGGGTGGTATTTCTGGTATTCAATATACGTGGTTTGCAATTTTACGTATACATTACGTAAAAAAAGACGAGATGTTTTTAAACATTTCATGATGCAGTAAAGCCAACCTTCTTCACTGACTGATTTACATCTCGATCAAAGAACTTACAGGAAGGAATGCCTCAAGGAAAGCATATACTGTATCTTGTGTAATGAAATGTGCGCAA
Source organism: Thermobia domestica (assembly GCF_964235325.1). Classification (NCBI taxonomy): domain Eukaryota; kingdom Metazoa; phylum Arthropoda; class Insecta; order Zygentoma; family Lepismatidae; genus Thermobia; species Thermobia domestica. The sequence goes on from NC_137455.1 coordinate 120,247,578, forward strand.
TTTTAACAAATAGTTGAAGTTATCAAAACACTTTTGGCGGAAGGAAGATATACACGACGACGAATTGCGAGTAGAGCTGAGGTAGAGCAAAATCTCTGAGTAGAATCTCTGTTGCAATAAACAAGAAGCAAATGTATCAGCAAAATAGGGTTGGGAAGTGTGGGCGAAAACCAAAACTATCGCTAAGATATCAGAAAACTACAAAAGTTGGCTGTAGGAAACAGAAACGCAACTTCTAGAGACTAGCATAAAAATGGCTGCGTATCGTACAGACATTTCGCCTGAAAGTGTTTGAAGGATCTTTTGTGCTGAAGGAATAAAAGCAAGCAGTCCAAGAAAGAAACAAATTGCTTCAATCAAGGCAAAGAAGCGCCTCGAATGGGCACGAGGCCTAGAATTGTACTACTGATGATTGGAGAATAGTGTGTTTTACTGACGAATCATGTGTCTTCGTTTCAGATGAATATTTACAATATGTGCGACATCGACCTGGGAGGAATTCAAGTTGGAATGTCTCCAACAAACCGTGAAGTATCCTACTTCAGTCATGGTCTGGGGTGTGATGTCTGTCTTCGGGCCTGGGAGGCTGTATATAGTAGAGGGAACAATGAAGCACAACAAATAATTAGAAGTTCTTCAAGAGGAACTGCTTCCCCAGACTGAAGTCTGGTTTGTTGACGCACACTTCTTCTTTATGAATGATGGAGACCCATGCTACCGGGCCAAAAAACTGTGACAAAATTCTTCTGAGGACAATTAAATTTGTGTTCTTCAGTGACCGGGCAATCGTCCTTATATGAACCCGATTGAAAACCTTTGAAACGTTATGAAGGAAAAGTTAAAGAAGAAGCACGTTACAACCAAACATCAATTGATCGAGATCAACAATTTGTGGTATCATGATGCTGAATTGAAGACAATGTTAAACTCGTATATAGCATGCCGCAAAGGATAAAAGACTTAATAAAGGCATTTGATACGAAGTATTAATCTTCGTGTGAGAGAACATTTTCTTGTAACTATTCCATTTCATTTTTTGTTTCCAATTTGGATATACACACTGTATAGTAATTATATTTGAATTCACATTTGCATTTGTTTTTTTGATATTGAAAAACATGTGCCACATCCACTAGAAATGAGGGCAGAGTAATTTGGACAAAGTTGGAACGTGTTTTCTTGCGTAATATTGTAAGAACAGTAAAATATTCACAAACTGAATGTTGAGTCTAATAATTTGAACACGTCTGTACTAGTTCTTAGACTATACACTATAGGTAAAATTCGTGCTTATTTGAAAGATCTAATTATTAGAATTATTTATTTATTTTTAGATCGCTTATCAAATACCAGAAACTCCATACCGTATGTATGCTCGTATTTAAAGTCTTGGTTATACATAAAACTGGGTTGATTTATAAGCGATAGCGTACGTAGTGTCATTTATTACAGTGACTGTTTATTAATAGAATAACTTAGCTTATTTAAATGGTCGACTGTAATGCACTCTTCGTTACAGCTTCTCATTTAAATTAAGATATAATACATTGAATTATATATTTATTATGGAGGTAAAACATCTTAGATTGGATTTTCACGATTATTTTAATTTCAACATTGCTTTTGAGAAGATTCAAATTTTGAGTAATCCTTCTTTCATAATGCTACTAGGTATATAGATACCGCTGCGATGACGACGAATCAGAATCAGAGACACATCTCTCGACAATAGAGGTATTTGGAAGATCTCCATAGCTGTAAATCTCTGAAAAAGGATTATGGCCATACGCGCTTTGAACAAGTCAATGTTGCTGCCATTCAAAATATACTTGTCATTGTTTCCAGATGCACAAAGAAGACTAATATACTCTTCCCTTGAATAATATGGTACGCAGATTTTTTTTTTTTTTTTTTTTTTTGCCTTCGACGTAAAAATGTGTGCGAGCTAAATATGAGCAGCTCCGGGAATATAATGAGACTGTTATAACCTTCGAATAAACTGAAAAGAAAGTTCAACATTTCCATGTAGTACATTGCAATGATAATACTAAACATGCTTACCCCTGCCAATTTCAGGCACATTTTCCAAATCGAAATACGTACACAGTGTTCTGTGTTTCAGGGGCATGATGACTCAGTGATAGAGTTCATACCTCTGGTGCATGAGGTCTCTAGTTCGATCCTCGTCCAAATAAATTTGTGATGGACAACATCGTGTCCGTAGATTTAATCGCGGAATTCCCGTTTCCTCCCACAATCTCATTCCATCGATTCTTCCATCATGAATAGCTTGCCTTAATCATCCGTCTCTAGGCCTTTGGGTACAGCAACAGGTCTGCAAGTTTTTTTTTAGTATAAACGTATAACCACGGACTACATGCACACACAAATTCAGACCTCTCCGTCAGTTGCTTCCTCTTCTCAAGCTGGTCTTCAATGTCCAAAAATGTTGCTACTTTTAGGTATGCGCACGTGAGGAGTCGAGACAGGATTTTCCTGACAAAATTTTAGTCGAGACACGGCTCTTACAATAGAGAAATATACATTTTTCGAGTCGAGACATCACTTTTAGTGTACATTTTCGAGACGAGACAGCCACAAATCTTGTCTCGTGCGCATCCCTAGCTACTATAGGCCCTAATTTCAACTCTTTTAAGTGGTTTTAGGCAAAAATGTGAAGAGATCAAAGTTTTAGCTCTGTACAATTGGAAACTTCCAGCAATTTTCAATTTGGTACGACAAATACATATGAAATATTCAAAAGAACGTAAACGCCTGAAATCGAGAAAATGCAAAATGGCTGCCGCTGCGTCGTCATGCGATGTTGTAAAAAATAATTAATTGTGGTTTTGTAGTACTCTTATATAGGATAAACATTCATGAAAAAATTAGATTTTTTTGATATGGTCGAGCTGCACATGCTTGATCACTTAGAATGGATTTGACCCGTAGCCAAATTATCTCTATAAAAATTGTTGCAGGATTGTGGAACATATATTTTTGAATATCGCAGATATTAGTTCCTAAGTGAAATCTTCCTAAGTGAAGTTTAGTTAGTTAGTTAGTTAGTTAAGTGAAATCTTCACACGACTATGCTAGGTCCCACAGTTTTTGAACTATGGACCTTTAAGGTTCATTTTTCATATTTTCGGCAGCCTATAACTTGATAAGGAAGCATTTGTGCACCCAGGTTCGTCAATACTTTTTGTCTTATCTTGGTGTCAGGAATTACTTCCCAAACGCTGTCGGTGTTGTTTTGAAACACCCTGTATATTCGGGATTGTGCACAAACGAACACAAGAGATGTACTAGCCAATGGCACTCTTCTTATGATTTGAGCTATATGTAGGGGAGCAATTGAAGCATGTTATTAAAAACACATAGGTCTAACAAAACTCCAAGTCTGCTTAAGGACGGAACCAAATGATGCATCAATCAGAGACACTATATTCATAATTTGAGGTTGAAGTCGGGAGGACAGCGTGAGTTTGGCCCTTACCAAGTATTCGCTTTTATTTCAGGAAGTAATAAAGCACAAATGACGAGGTTTCGGCTCAAACGAGCACAAACAATGGACTCATGAGTCAAACGATTTTCAATGTTTGGGTTTGATGTCGGGAGACCAGCGTGATCATCCACTTGCAGTTTTTCCTTACATCTCCGGAACTAGCAAAGCGCAAACGATGGAGTTCCGTGATGAAAGCAGCACAGACGATGTACTAATGAACGACTTACTTTCTTCGGAGGGCCAGCGTGAACTTAGCCCCCTTCCAATTTTTTGTTTATATCTCTGGAACTAATAAAGCGCAAACAGTGAAGTTTCATAGACAAACGAGCACAAGCGATGCACTAATCAATGGCACTAATCCTATGATTTGTGCTCTACTTGTGAGAGGAATATAAGGATTTTGCTTAAGAGAAATAATACTAATTTCTATTCTGCTTTCAGTTTTTGTCTTATGTCACAGGAACTATTGAAGCACAAGCGACGGGATTTCGTGCAGAGACGATACACTAACGAACAAAACTACTTTCATAATTTCTGCTTGAAGTCAGGAGGCAAGCGTCATTAAAGACTTAAGGCATAAAACTTAAATCGTCAAGAGCATAAAACTTAAAGATTTCATTTCATTTTTCCAAGACAAATAATACCAACACTCTTTCGAGGATTAAAGAAATCGTTGAAGTATATCGCCACAGCACGGCAAATTGAATTGTGCACGTCTTGGGTTGCGTTGCGCTCCGCAACTTTTTGCCGAAGACTGCTACATAATGTTGTCCTTGAAACTTCAAGGAGACAACGTAAAATCTGTTGCTCCCGTCAACACAAAATTAAGTATATTTTCTATATTTTTACCATGTTTAGTAGTTAAATTTGTTAAGTACGTGTTTTCAAAAATGTAAAGGAAAGAATATAATACTTAAATTACATTTTACGTTTTCAGTATAGTGTTTTAGTACTACTTTGTTTCCTTTGTGGATAACACTCTCCAAAATAGAACAGATGAAGTACAGTAGGGCGAAACAAACAAATGATTTATTGATTTGTATTTACGTCGTATATTAGCAACGGAGGTATATAAGACGAAATCTGCGTTTAAAATGATACCTGCCCACTTTAGCGCAATCGATTCTGGACCCAATAAACCAACAGCACTCATTCTGACCATTAGACTAGAGGGTACGGTTCAGTTCTAGAAAAGTAGTAGAAGTAGGCGGTCAAATTGCATCATAGCTAGCGCATACTGTAGAGAGAAGGCTTAAGTGGTAAGGCACAGTTGTGATTGGTTACACCTATGTAAAAGTTGTGCCTTTTAGTACCAAACTCGCAAAATAAGATAAAATTAATAGCTGCCACAAAACACATACTAGAGCCAAATCTTGGTACACTAACGATACACTCTGCTCTATAGGTCCCTAGAGACGTCAAGATTCGCACTGGGCCTCTAGCTGTACAGGGTTTGTCTACAGTCTGACACAACGTGCTCTCTTTCCTATATCTTAGACTAGCTCTATACATACTCAATTCCTAGCAAATCCGACCCTTTTCAGAGCCAGTTATTAACTCCTTTACACATTGTTAGAATAATCCCTACTCAACCATGGTGAGAAAGAGAACAAGGAGGACAGTACAAGTAGAAGAAGACAAAGGAAGGAAAGAAGATATTTCTTCAACACAGCAGCATACAGCAGTAGCAGTATAGAGAAGAACACTAACACCAGTAACCTAGTGAAACACACACATGATACAAGCACAATGAAGAACACTACGTCAGATGTGATCGCAAACCTACATCAGGAATGTACCACGAGTGAATATATCAACAAACACGACTTTGGTTGATATGCATAAAGATAACTTAGTACTAGTGAGTACAATCTCACCTTTTGAACGAGATTAATCTACAGGTGAGTTCTTAGTCGTAATTCGTATGCATAAAAAGAACGAATAGGAATGAGATTGTTCTTACTGTGACAGGCAGTTCCGTCTTATGTGAACTTTGCTTTGATGACGTTTCATACAGAAACGAGCTAATGAATGTGATGTTTATTTCCTTCCCTTTTCTAAATCAGGAATTCACAGGTGTGTAGCAAGTGAAAACATGTTAGTAAAATTAAAATCAGTAGCGTTATTTATCCAGCACAAAAGCACGACTTTTTTCTCTTGGATTAGATGAGTAGTGGTTCTCAAATTTTCCAATAGCGCGGACCCCTGTTTATTGGGAAAGTGATCTGCGGACTTCCTTGCAATGCTATCTGAAATTTCACATTGTATTAAAAATATACTAATTAGAATTACCACTAACAAGAAAAAGATCAAGAAATATAATGCAATAAGTAATTTATACTAAAGATACATGATTGTTTCCTAGTGAACGAAATTTCAATTCAAAATACAGTACTTTCAAGACTGAACTTATTATTATTATTATTATTATTATTATTATTATTATTATTATTATTATTATTATTATTATTATTATTATTATTATTATTATTCGCATCGCTTCTCGGCCTTTGGCCCCATGGTCGCTCTATTATCATAGGATTTTCTCATTTCCTTCGTTTCTGGCAATTACCATCTTGAGCGACTGTCCGTTCCTCCTAGAGAGCCAATGGGGTTTTTTCTGTTAATTTTTGGCCGGTTGGGGCTGGTAACACCGTGAGCAGTTAGTCATCCATTCACAGTGGTTACGTCGTTCGGTCGTGCTACAGTGTTTGTATGCTGCAGTAGGGCTCTCGGTGGCTAAAAAGGGAACTCTACATCTTTCCTCCAACTTCAGTTAACAATTGAAGGGTCATGAGGTCTTCATTTCTTTTAGATCCTCTGGCAGGTCGAGAAACGTATTTTTTTAAAATTCATTAATTTGTCTCCACTCTGGCCAGGGAGTGTGTATTTTTTCTTTGCTTTTGTTGTTGTTTTTTTTTTTTTTAGAATTTATGTTTTTGTTTGATGGCACCTTCTTCGAATAATTGTCCATTATGTGATTTAGCTGTGTCATGTTAAAACAACTTGATAGGCAGAAGACAGTAAGATGTATCTTTACTGTTCGAGACACAAATAATTTTATTTCGTCTATACATTGCAAATTTGCAAATCATAATGATGGAAACAATGTTCATATAAATTATTACAAGTGTAATATTTGTGTTCTGAAATTGAAAACTGGCTAAGATCGTTCT